>NC_063196.1:25314211-25397957 GCF_017589495.1 Alosa alosa
CAATGGATATAAATTCTGATGTAAATATGTATTTTCCTTTTAGCCACTAGATGACGCCAATGTCTTTTTACAAGAAATAACTTAATTCATGGCTGCCAAGACAAGTTACTGAGGCAAGTAAGCAAGCACTCTTTTCAACACTAAAGATTGTACTGCCTGAAACTGCATCTTATGCAGTTCAGTTTTTACATATAACTAGATGTACCGCAGAGCGGTACAAAATATGACCGCCGCCCAGTCCAGCACATTTTTTTCCACAAAAAGAAATCACGCTGAAAGGCCTATATGATTCTAACTGTCTCACTAAATTGCATTATCCACACTCAATTCTCACTGGTATCTGCTAGACAACAAGTACCAAAACATGATTAGTTCATAGATTTCACATGTAAAATTCATTTTATACAACCCCACCTCCATCTTGCCTGTTTATAATTCTGAGAAATTCTTGATTGTTTGGGTTATGTTTATGTTATGTGTGTGGGTGTGTGTGTGTGTGAATGTGTGTGTGTGTGTGTGTGTGTGTGTGTGTGTGTGTGTGTGTGTGTGTATGCGTTGTGTGTGTGTGCCTGCGTATGTGCCTGTGCATGCAAGCGTACATATGTCTACTGTGTGAGTATGTCATACGTATGATTACTGTGAATGTATGTGTGTGTGTGTGTGTGTATCTGTTTGTGCACATGTGTGCACATGAAATGGGTTAACATGACCCCTGGAGGCAAACATACGGAAAAAAATGGTCATCCTAGGCCCTACAGCTCTCAACATATTCACAGAGAACTGTGTCTGCCCTACCCTCCTTTCGGGGGGTCCAGTCCAGCGGGGGGGCTAAAGATCAAAACGAAAAATGACGGTTCCATGCTATGCATGTGGGGGTACATGCCCACCAAGTTTTGTGTACCCCGGTCTTTCAGTGTCCCGGGAATCCTTGTTGGTGTACGTCACTAAATGTACACATAAATTATTTTATTGTAAGGCCCCCCGTGAACGAAAGTACACAAAACTTGGCATGCATTCGGAGGGTGTCATAATGATCCTACACTTTTAATTTCGTGCAGTTTTGACCTTGTCAGCCAGAGATATTGTGATGAAAACACCTAATTTTTTGCTTTTTAATTTTTAACTAGGTGGCGCCATACATGAAATAAGTGGTAATGGGATGGGTTGACATGCCCCCTTAAGACCAACATACATAAAAAAGGTGGACCTCCTAGGCCCTACGGTTCTCGAGATATTCACAGAAAACTGTCTCCGGCCACCTACAGGCCAGTTGGTGTATAGTAACATAAATTAATTTATTGTGTGGCCCCCCATGAACGGAATTCCACAAAACTTGGCGTGCATACAGAGGGTGTTATAATGATCCTACACTTCCAATTTCGTGCAGTTTTGACTATGTTAGGTCACAGATACCTTCAATTACAACACCTCATTTTTACTTTTTGTGTTTAACTAGGTGGGCTATACATGAAATGAGTGGTTATGGAATGGGTTGACATGGCCCCTTGAGATCAACATAAAAAAAAATGGTCCTCCTAAACCCTACGGTTTTTGAGATATTCACAAAAACTGTGTCTGCCCTACCCTCCTTTCGGGGGTCCAGTCCAGCGCGGGGGCTACAGATCAAAACGAAAAATGATGGTTCCATGCTATCCATGTGGGGTTACATGCCCACCAAGTTTCGTGTACCCCGGTCTTTCAGTGTCCCCGGAATCATTGACGGAAATTTGGGCATGCGAAAAAAAAAAAAAAAAATCTGACTAAACCTATAGTCAACCTATAGCTTCGCTGCGCGGCGGTCAAAATAATACAATGGATATAAATTCTGATGTAAATATGTATTTTTCCTTTTAGCCACTAGATGACGCCAATGTCTTTTTACAAGAAATAACTTAATTCATGGCTGCCAAGACAAGTTACTGAGGCAAGTAAGCAAGCACTCTTTTCAACACTAAAGATTGTACTGCCTGAAACTGCATCTTATGCAGTTCAGTTTTTACATATAACTAGATGTACCGCAGAGCGGTACAAAATATGACCGCCGCCCAGTCCAGCACATTTTTTCCACAAAAAGAAATCACGCTGAAAGGCCTATATGATTCTAACTGTCTCACTAAATTGCATTATCCACACTCAATTCTCACTGGTATCTGCTAGACAACAAGTACCAAAACATGATTAGTTCATAGATTTCACATGTAAAATTCATTTTATACAACCCCACCTCCATCTTGCCTGTTTATAATTCTGAGAAATTCTTGATTGTTTGGGTTATGTTTATGTTATGTGTGTGGGTGTGTGTGTGTGTGTGAATGTGTGTGTGTGTGTGTGTGTGTGTGTGTGTGTGTGTGTGTGTGTGTGCGTGCTTGTGTGTGTGTGCCTGCGTATGTGCCTGTGCATGCAAGCCGTACATATGTCTACTGTGTGAGTATGTCATACATTATGATTACTGTGAATGTATGTGTGTGTGTGTGTGTGTATCTGTTTGTGCACATGTGTGCACATGAAATGGGTTAACATGACCCCTGGAGGCAAACATACGGAAAAAAATGGTCATCCTAGGCCCTACAGCTCTCAACATATTCACAGAGAACTGTGTCTGCCCTACCCTCCTTTCGGGGGGTCCAGTCCAGCGGGGGGGCTAAAGATCAAAACGAAAAATGACGGTTCCATGCTATGCATGTGGGGGTACATGCCCACCAAGTTTTGTGTACCCCGGTCTTTCAGTGTCCCGGGAATCCTTGTTGGTGTACGTCACTAAATGTACACATAAATTATTTTATTGTAAGGCCCCCCGTGAACGAAAGTACACAAAACTTGGCATGCATTCGGAGGGTGTCATAATGATCCTACACTTTTAATTTCGTGCAGTTTTGACCTTGTCAGCCAGAGATATTGTGATGAAAACACCTAATTTTTGCTTTTTAATTTTTAACTAGGTGGCGCCATACATGAAATAAGTGGTAATGGGATGGGTTGACATGCCCCTTAAGACCAACATACATAAAAAAGGTGGACCTCCTAGGCCCTACGGTTCTCGAGATATTCACAGAAAACTGTCTCCGGCCACCTACAGGCCAGTTGGTGTATAGTAACATAAATTAATTTATTGTGTGGCCCCCCATGAACGGAATTCCACAAAACTTGGCGTGCATACAGAGGGTGTTATAATGATCCTACACTTCCAATTTCGTGCAGTTTTGACTATGTTAGGTCACAGATACCTTCAATTACAACACCTCATTTTTACTTTTTTGTGTTTAACTAGGTGGCGCTATACATGAAATGAGTGGTTATGGAATGGGTTGACATGGCCCCTTGAGATCAACATACAAAAAAAAATGGTCCTCCTAAACCCTACGGTTTTCGAGATATTCACAAAAAACTGTGTCTGCCCTACCCTCCTTTCGGGGGTCCAGTCCAGCGGGGGGGCTACAGATCAAAACGAAAAATGATGGTTCCATGCTATCCATGTGGGGTTACATGCCCACCAAGTTTCGCGGTACCCGGTCTTTCAGTGTCCCCGAATCATTGACGGAAATTTGGGCATGCGAAAAAAAAAAATCTGACTAAACCTATAGTCAACCTATAGCTTCGCTGCGCGGCGGTCAAAATAATACAATGGATATAAATTCTGATGTAAATATGTATTTTTCCTTTTAGCCACTAGATGACGCCAATGTCTTTTTACAAGAAATAACTTAATTCATGGCTGCCAAGACAAGTTACTGAGGCAAGTAAGCAAGCACTCTTTTCAACACTAAAGATTGTACTGCCTGAAACTGCATCTTATGCAGTTCAGTTTTTACATATAACTAGATGTACCGCAGAGCGGTACAAAATATGACCGCCGCCCAGTCCAGCACATTTTTTCCACAAAAAGAAATCACGCTGAAAGGCCTATATGATTCTAACTGTCTCACTAAATTGCATTATCCACACTCAATTCTCACTGGTATCTGCTAGACAACAAGTACCAAAACATGATTAGTTCATAGATTTCACATGTAAAATTCATTTTATACAACCCCACCTCCATCTTGCCTGTTTATAATTCTGAGAAATTCTTGATTGTTTGGGTTATGTTTATGTTATGTGTGTGGGTGTGTGTGTGTGTGTGAATGTGTGTGTGTGTGTGTGTGTGTGTGTGTGTGTGTGTGTGTGTGTGTGTGTACGTGCTTGTGTGTGTGCCTGCGTATGTGCCTGTGCATGCAAGCGTACATATGTCTACTGTGTGAGTATGTCATACGTATGATTACTGTGAATGTATGTGTGTGTGTGTGTGTGTATCTGTTTGTGCACATGTGTGCACATGAAATGGGTTAACATGACCCCTGGAGGCAAACATACGGAAAAAAATGGTCATCCTAGGCCCTACAGCTCTCAACATATTCACAGAGAACTGTGTCTGCCCTACCCTCCTTTCGGGGGGTCCAGTCCAGCGGGGGGGCTAAAGATCAAAACGAAAAATGACGGTTCCATGCTATGCATGTGGGGGTACATGCCCACCAAGTTTTGTGTACCCCGGTCTTTCAGTGTCCCGGGAATCCTTGTTGGTGTACGTCACTAAATGTACACATAAATTATTTTATTGTAAGGCCCCCCGTGAACGAAAGTACACAAAACTTGGCATGCATTCGGAGGGTGTCATAATGATCCTACACTTTTAATTTCGTGCAGTTTTGACCTTGTCAGCCAGAGATATTGTGATGAAAACACCTAATTTTTTGCTTTTTAATTTTTAACTAGGTGGCGCCATACATGAAATAAGTGGTAATGGGATGGGTTGACATGCCCCCTTAAGACCAACATACATAAAAAAGGTGGACCTCCTAGGCCCTACGGTTCTCGAGATATTCACAGAAAACTGTCTCCGGCCACCTACAGGCCAGTTGGTGTATAGTAACATAAATTAATTTATTGTGTGGCCCCCCATGAACGGAATTCCACAAAACTTGGCGTGCATACAGAGGGTGTTATAATGATCCTACACTTCCAATTTCGTGCAGTTTTGACTATGTTAGGTCACAGATACCTTCAATTACAACACCTCATTTTTACTTTTTTGTGTTTAACTAGGTGGCGCTATACATGAAATGAGTGGTTATGGAATGGGTTGACATGGCCCCTTGAGATCAACATACAAAAAAAAATGGTCCTCCTAAACCCTACGGTTTTCGAGATATTCACAAAAAACTGTGTCTGCCCTACCCTCCTTTCGGGGGTCCAGTCCAGCGGGGGGGCTACAGATCAAAACGAAAAATGATGGTTCCATGCTATCCATGTGGGGTTACATGCCCACCAAGTTTCGTGTACCCCGGTCTTTCAGTGTCCCCGGAATCATTGACGGAAATTTGGGCATGCGAAAAAAAAAAAAAAAAATCTGACTAAACCTATAGTCAACCTATAGCTTCGCTGCGCGGCGGTCAAAATAATACAATGGATATAAATTCTGATGTAAATATGTATTTTTCCTTTTAGCCACTAGATGACGCCAATGTCTTTTTACAAGAAATAACTTAATTCATGGCTGCCAAGACAAGTTACTGAGGCAAGTAAGCAAGCACTCTTTTCAACACTAAAGATTGTACTGCCTGAAACTGCATCTTATGCAGTTCAGTTTTTACATATAACTAGATGTACCGCAGAGCGGTACAAAATATGACCGCCGCCCAGTCCAGCACATTTTTTCCACAAAAAGAAATCACGCTGAAAGGCCTATATGATTCTAACTGTCTCACTAAATTGCATTATCCACACTCAATTCTCACTGGTATCTGCTAGACAACAAGTACCAAAACATGATTAGTTCATAGATTTCACATGTAAAATTCATTTTATACAACCCCACCTCCATCTTGCCTGTTTATAATTCTGAGAAATTCTTGATTGTTTGGGTTATGTTTATGTTATGTGTGTGGGTGTGTGTGTGTGTGAATGTGTGTGTGTGTGTGTGTGTGTGTGTGTGTGTGTGTGTGTGTGTGTGTGTGCGTGCTTGTGTGTGTGCCTGCGTATGTGCCTGTGCATGCAAGCCGCATATATGTCTACTGTGTGAGTATGTCATACGTATGATTACTGTGAATGTATGTGTGTGTGTGTGTGTGTATCTGTTTGTGCACATGTGTGCACATGAAATGGGTTAACATGACCCCTGGAGGCAAACATACGGAAAAAAATGGTCATCCTAGGCCCTACAGCTCTCAACATATTCACAGAGAACTGTGTCTGCCCTACCCTCCTTTCGGGGGGTCCAGTCCAGCGGGGGGGCTAAAGATCAAAACGAAAAATGACGGTTCCATGCTATGCATGTGGGGGTACATGCCCACCAAGTTTTGTGTACCCCGGTCTTTCAGTGTCCCGGGAATCCTTGTTGGTGTACGTCACTAAATGTACACATAAATTATTTTATTGTAAGGCCCCCCGTGAACGAAAGTACACAAAACTTGGCATGCATTCGGAGGGTGTCATAATGATCCTACACTTTTAATTTCGTGCAGTTTTGACCTTGTCAGCCAGAGATATTGTGATGAAAACACCTAATATTTTGCTTTTAATTTTTTAAATAGGTGGCGCCATACATGAAATAAGTGGTAATGGGATGGGTTGACATGCCCCTTAAGACCAACATACATAAAAAGGTGGACCTCCTAGGCCCTACGGTTCTCGAGATATTCACAGAAAACTGTCTCCGGCCACCTACAGGCCAGTTGGTGTATAGTAACATAAATTAATTTATTGTGTGGCCCCCATGAACGGAATTCCACAAAACTTGGCGTGCATACAGAGGGTGTTATAATGATCCTACACTTCCAATTTCGTGCAGTTTTGACTATGTTAGGTCACAGATACCTTCAATTACAACACCTCATTTTTACTTTTTTGTGTTTAACTAGGTGGCGCTATACATGAAATGAGTGGTTATGGAATGGGTTGACATGGCCCCTTGAGATCAACATACAAAAAAAAATGGTCCTCCTAAACCCCTACGGTTTTCGAGATATTCACAAAAACTGTGTCTGCCCTACCCTCCTTCGGGGTCCAGTCCAGCCGGGGGCTACAGATCAAAACGAAAAATGATGGTTCCATGCTATCCATGTGGGGTTACATGCCCACCAAGTTTCGCGGTACCCGGTCTTTCAGTGTCCCGGAATCATTGACGGAAATTTGGGCACGGAAATTTGAAAAAATAAATAAAAAAAAAAAAAAAAATCCTCTATGTAGAGGAAAATATAAGGCATACTCAATAATGGTTGTATCTTTCTATGGTGATTCCTTCAAACCATAGAAATGCTTGGTAGTGAAAGGTAAATGACGGTGTATCATTTCCCCTATATCCTCCACTTTAAAAAAAAAAAAACAAGAAGATGCCATTTACAAATTGCTGCGAAGTGGGTAATCATAAGCAGAACAACAGACTTCCTTCATCTCCCCACACCCTGTTTAAGTGATCAACGCAGTCTCTTCCTTATCAAATACGTCAGTACAGTTCATTTTACATTTACATTACATTACATTACATTTAGCAGACACTTCTTGACCAAAGTGACTTACATATGTCAGCTATTACAAGGGATCACATTGTCCCCGGAGCAACTTGGGGTTAAGTGCCTTGCTCAAGGGCACAGCGGTGGAAGCCGGGAATTGAACCGACAACTTTCAGGCTACTGCACGCTAGCCCAGCTCCTTAACCACTACACTACCACCACCCCATAGTTCATAGTGCCAAAGGGCATTTTGTTTGTCATAACGTCTATGTACAGCAGTCCACCAATGTAATGGCTGTTCAGCAGATTCTCACTGGCTGTCCATCACCTTTAGGACATCGTCCAGTATGGAGGGCCCAAGGTCCAGGTTGAGTGACAGGGGCAGGTCATCTGCCCCCGCAGGACTCAGACCGGACCATTGGGCCTTAGGGGGCAGTTTGGTGGTCAGTCCGACTAGCCCGTCCACTTCGCCGTCCGCTTCATCGCTGCAGGGCAGGTGCACCACCTGGACTTCGTCCAGCAGGGGCAGCGAGTGGCTCTTCTTGTGCGTGGGGCTGGCGGCCCTGCTGCGGGCCTGAGCGGCAGCCTCCTCTGGGGTAAGGAGCCGGGGCGGCTTGGGAGGCGGTGGGCCCACCAGGTACAGGTTCTGGTCGCTGCGGGAGCCGTGCAGCACCAGGCTGCCGCTGCGCTGGAAGACGGGCACGTCGCCGAAGGACTCGTCGAGGCCGATGTGGGAGAGGTGGCGGAAGTCGCCCAGTGGCTGGCTGATCATGCTGCTGGAGAGCATGGCCTTCGGCTTCTGCTTGCGTGACCACCGCAGGGTCGTCGACTTGAAGTAGAGCGAGTTCTTTAGAGGCATCTGGTGTGAGAGACAAGAAAGAGTACAATGTGTTAGGACCTCGTCTCATTTCAAAGTGGTGATGGTATAGTGGTTAAGGAAGGCTAAGGCACTTGGCTCCAAAGTGGAAGCCAGAAAGTCGTTGGTTTGATTCGTAGTTGCCACCATTGTGCCCCTGAGCAAGGCATTTTACCCCAGTTGCCCCAGGGGTGACTGTGCCTGTAATTGGTCTCTGTGAGTTGTTTCGGGTAAAAGCTTCAAGCATGATAAAAAAGACAGTTTTAAAATCATCTGATTATCAATACAGAGTAGATATTATGTGGTAATCAACCAGGCCAAATCCAGTTCGGCCAGCTTGATATGCAATGAATACAGTGACTGTATTCAGTAACATTACTAGGCTGTGGGGAAATAGTAAGGAGACTTTAGTCACCATCAGGTTCTCAGACATTTCCTTTGCTCCCTGTGATTACTTTCCAATCACCAGGCATGACTACTGTATGGCTGTTGATCTAATGCACACTCAGGTCTTTAGCAAGATCCGGTGTGTGGGACAGATTAAAAGTTATGTCAACAACATGCTTAAGGACCACATTCTCAACTACTCCTTACGTCCTGTTTTCGTATCTCCAGATTGTGAGCATAAAATAGATATTATGAAGCAACATGGTGCTTAAGGTGGTCAAGCTGACGTGCAGGGAAGACTTTAGTGGTTTAAACTCTTCTGTGGTCTAATGTGCGATGCAGAGGGGACCAATGTATAAAGGTTACATCTGCACCTCTTTTCAGAGGAACAACTCTTATCTCTTTTCAAATCAGGTCATGAGGATAGCATAGCATATTATGTGGCAATCAGAACGTGTTTCTACTGGCACTAGTTTCGCTGTGTCATCTTATTTCGGAGATAAAAAGGTTAGAAATCTTCTCCCACTCTCATGGTTAAGGCTAAAGTACAACTGTCTGGGGGAAATGAACAATTGAGTTTAGAAATGACAGTAAAGCTATCTTATTCCTCCAGTGTATGTGTGTGTGTGTGTGTGTGTGTGTTCTGCCAAACCAAAAAGCACCTGAGGCAGCCAAGCCTTCAGAATTATGTCGAAGCCTAGGAATGTGGCCTATTTTTTTTTTTTCTAAGGGCATACATCTTTAAAACCCAACAGCACATTAAAACAGCAGCCATTATCATTCTTGACCAGTGAACTGCCCAAAGCACCTGCCAGCATTTTGTTTACATCTCAATAAATCACCTAAACTTTGCAGATTAAATACAAATAGAGCCCAATTAAATTCTACAGCCCTAAATGTGTAAGGATGAACGTTTGTGCTTTTACAAAGACAGAGTTAAAAAGCACACTAACTGGCATACAGTATGGATGTCTCCTGCATGAGCTATGTCCCCTACATGCCATTACCTTGAAGCAGCAACATTCCTTTCGTTTCACGTAAGGGAATGGTGTGACAAACTTCAGCTATGTGGGAAAATGTTTTGTGGATTCTCCCTCAGATGAAATAACCAGCCATAGGTACAAAATGTGTCTCAAATGGAGGGCTGTTTTTGAAACACTGCACTGGGAGTGTGGGGGATACGAAAATGTTACCTCAGCAAGACAAAGGTGAATCTGAATGAAACACATGCCACATTGCTGGCACTGAGTTATACAATTAATGTAATCCCTTGTTGTGTTACACCCCTGTGGCCTACAGTATCCTACCCTGTAATCCCTACACTCTATGTACTTTCTCCTTATCCGTTTGCATAGTTCAAGGCTTACCTGAGTGGACCTTGTGAGTCTAGTAGATATGTAGGACCAAAGTCTGTCCCTCCCGGACCTGCAAGTCCCCTGCCTGTTTGAGGGGGTTTGATCTGCTGGGCTTGTATGGATCTCACTCGTCCCTCTCTGGATTCCCCGATGTCTCTGTCCCCGCAGAAGGCTCGGTATCAGACAAGTCACCCTCAGTGCCTTGTGTGAGGTAGATGGGTTTCTCCTTAGAGATAAGGCTGTTGACTTTCTCCACTTCGGGTATCAGCTTTCGTCAGTCCGTTTATCAGTTTTCCCTCAGCCACTTGCTCCTAAATCCACTGTTTGTTTTGTTTCGTTTTTTTAATCACACACTATGTCCCAAAGTAGAGTGGGTGCAGACAGCAATGCGACTTGCCAAGGTCCTGGTTTTAGGTAGAGTATGTTTTCTGAGACTTTTAGCAGGGGTAAGTACTAGAGGGTGGCTGAACGGGGAGGAGTGGGAGGCGGAGCATGGGTCCATTCACATCACTGACCAGAGGCGGAGAAGCTGGGAGCAAGGCTTCCTGTTACTGTGGAGGTAATGTTACCTTACCCCTATAAATTACTTTCAAAGAGAAAAGCCATGCAGGGTGCTGAGCAAATGGTCAAATCACACATAGTAAACAATACCATACCTCCATGTGTTCAGACAGTAGTTTTCATAATCACAGTAGTCTGACACTGGTTGGTGTGTAATTTCACAGCTTTAGAAAGCTTTTAATTGATTAATTGATTTGATGTTTGTTAGCATGTTGGTGGTAAACATCAAACCCTGCAGACGCCTGGCCCCTTAGCTAGTTCTTTCCTGTAAGACTGGAAATCTCATGTTCCCAATAGAATGAGCTTTTTCCACACAACACTGTAAAGAGAGACCATGTGCTGTTCTGTGTGTGTTAAAAATGTGGGTACTGGGAATGTTTGGAGATAGACTATTTTCTAGGCAATCTAAACTAGACACAGGTTGACAACAGTCCCTTCCTTCCTCACTTCTGTTTATTGTAGCAGTGTCTTATGACCAAAGCTCTGAGTCAACTAATCTGAGGGCATCATGTTGATACATGCCACTGTCAAACTTCAAAAAAGAAAGACAGACGTTTACACCAAATAGGTTGTGCTAATTAATCTGAGGATTAAAAACTATTAGCAGAACCTGTCAAAAACAGGATGCGCCCAGACTAGTGTACACTTCCTGCTTTATAGAATGTGTTGTGCTACTTGAGGGTGCAGTATTTTTCCTACTCCTATGTTAAGATTTGGTAAGGGAATACATGCAGAACAATTTGCCCATTAATAATGTCACATCAAATAGCTATTTGACATGAATGAATGCCTAAAGCGGTATAAATTCCTCTGTTATCACTGCTGATTTGTCTAATCTAAGAAGGACTTTGATCTAAACTAGATTTGGCCTTTATAGAGAAGAGACATATTTCCTTATCACTTCCCTAGTGAAGTGCCCTTTGTATTCATATGAAATTCAAAATAATCCAATAAGCGCAGTGAAATTCAAACAGTCATTCAACAGTACCCCTTTGCTTTTATCAGGAGTCATAAAGTAATAAAGTCATTTATTTTTTCTTGAAATAGGATAGCATTCAAAGCGAGAGTTTAAACCTTGTGAAAAATAAGTTACCAATTGAATCGCAGTTAAAGCAGTGTTGTATGCTGAAAATGAGTGCCAGGTCTCATAACTGACACACACACACACACACACACACACACACACAGCTGTAGATGTTGTGCTAGGTAATATGCATAAGAGCAGCCCTACAGAAAGAATTTGTCACGTAAATTTGTACATCATTCAGATCCTGACAAGGCCAGGGCCTTGTCACCATGAGGCAGACTGATTGTTGAGTAACCAAACGGGACAGTTGATCTTTCTCGAGATCTGGCAGGGCTCCAGTGGACACAACTTATTTATTCATGAGACAATGACATATTGACAATAATAATCACATAAGAAATAGAATAGAATAGAATGCCTTTAGAGTTAGAATAGAATGTCTCTTTGGTTTCAATAGCATAGCGACCATAATAATCACATATGGAATACAATAGAATAGAATGTCTCTTTGGTTACAATAGCATAGCGACGATAATAATCACATATGGAATGTCTCCTTGGTTACATTACTTCCTTTGAATGACAACTATGCAGAGGATCCTCCATGAAACACAATGTTCGGCTGGATCAGAATGTGACCTGATCCATGAAGACATACCTTTGCAGGTTTAAATGATGACATCAAACCTTATGAAGTTCTACCCATTGAGTAAGGAACTTGGGACTCACCTAAACTTTGGCACCTTCATTTTAACTAAACATGAACTGCAATGTTTATATGGTTGTTTGTTTGTTTACCTTTTTATTTAAAATGAGTTGTTTTTGCTTCAAGAGCAAGAAAAATAAAAGTGCAACATTGCTTTCTCAGTGGATCACCCAATTTATTGATGAGCTGATATTTCGGTCGGTCAGACCCTCAACATCAATAAATTGAACCTTTGAGTAAGTAGTGTTGCACTTTTCTTGTTCTTGCTCTAAAGTTGCAGTGTAAATAGCTGCACCTGCAGTATATATAAGGTGTGCCGGCTGCCCTCTATCCTCTGTGAAATGTTATTTGTTTCAACCCACATGCCAACATTCAAAGCGAGTATATCTACCATGAGTAAAAGTTATATAATCTGAATGCCTAATAAGTTCACAGACAGAGGGGAATCCTCCTCAGGCAGCAGATACTAACAGGTGCAGAATAGCAACAACAAAAAACGTGTGAATGCACTCTAGGGCCCCTCCACCATCTTACAGCAAGTGAAACATCCAGTAATGCACCTGTTCAAGAGAAGGGATGATTTATTGTGTAAATGCTGATGTACCCTATGACTGATTAATGGTATAAACTGTGAAGTTCCCTGCATTCCAGCCTTTATTTGACTAGTAGATAAGGATTGATTACATAAGACCATTACATAGGTACCATAACAAACAGGGCCCTACTGACAGAACTCCTAATGGCATTGAGTCTTTCTTACCCAGTGTAAATGTACCTGTTCTCACCACATCACTTTAACTATTTGATCTCTTTCATGATTTGAACAGTCAAAACATAAGATACAAATGTTAACAAGTCACACATCAAAAGGTCTTTGAAATGGCATTATTGTGGTATCATAATATTGTCAATACTAATGTGTTTTGAATGGGGAAAGCAAACGCACACTGATAGTTGAAATTTTCTTGAGGTGCTGGTCACGGGATATGTAATGTGATGAACAGAGGGAGACTGCACACTCTAGCAGCTCATATGCCAGTAGTTTAATACAAAAGAAACAATGTTTCGGCCTGTGGCCTTTCGTAAGACTTAAGAAAGGCCACAGGCTGAAACCAGGCTTGTGCAAAATTCCAGAATTGAATTGAAACTGGCTCTTAAATTCCAATTAAATTCTTGAATTTCACTTGAATTTCAATTGAGGTAGCAAACAGGAAGCAGAATTGCAATTCGAATTGTACAGCCCTGGCTGAAACGTTGTTTCTTTTTTCTCTGTTCATCACAATACTAATGTGTTTATCATAAATTAATTTGATCCCAGCTGAAACCAGTAACACCATGAACAAGTGGGAATTTTATGCAAATGAGAAACCTTACAGAATTCCCATAACTGTAACAAGGTGAAGCATTGCTCATCTTTACTTGGAATAGTTTGACGAGGGATGTGATATGTATGTGGTTTGTATGTGGCAATCCATGCTCTCGATCTCTCACTGACATTCCATCAGAACACCTTCTGAGGAATGTGGTTCCAACACTCCTCTTTTCTCCCCACGAAACTCAGTTTTCCCACAGTATAGGAGAAGGAGGAAGTGACACATGTTTATGGAATATGAGCTCTCACACTCATGACTTAAACTGTATACACCACAGTGTGAGAGGTACTGAAGGCACCTTCATGAGTCAAACCTCTCACCCAAACACAGGAGAGAGGAAAGATACTGATTATTTGAAAGTTCTATTTGTCTCTGCATGGCATGAATACCAGATTGTGACAGTATGAGCCAGTTTCCCATATGTTGTTTAAGACCAGTTCTAGACTGTAAGAAAATTTAAATGAAAATCCCCATTGAAAAAAGCTTTTAAGCTTAATCTACACATGGATTAAGTACAGCCAGCCAAGTCTCTGACTAAGCACATGTACACATTCACAGCCACATTTTTGACATTGAAAATACTATACAAACACAACCTCATGAGTTTAAGGTCTATTTAATACATTTCAAACATGCTAATCATGTACTACAATGATACTTCAATGCAATTCAGTTAACTGTGAAATGTGAAATACACACAGTAGTTCACTTGATCAAAGCCTGTGCTAATGATTTATGGACTAACACAATCATGATGGTCTTTGTGTATGTTCTTCAGATCATGGGATGTCACTGAGGTTCACATGGAGGGCTCCTTATGCAGACACCATACGAGTTTCTGCCCGTGCCCCGCCATGCTCACCACTCTGAAACCAATCTTCTCCAGCTTGTCCAGGACAGCTGTGGGTCCACTGGTTAGCACTCTGGACTTGTAACCGGAGGGTTGCTGGTTCGAGCCCCGACCAGTGGGCCGTGACTGAAGTGCCCTTGAGCAAGGCAACTAACCCCTCACTGCTCCCCGAGAGCCGCCATTGTAGCAGGCAGCTCACTGCGCCGGGATTAGTGTGTGCTTCACCTCACTGTGTGTTCACTGTGTGCTGTTTGTGTTTCACTAATTCACCAATTGGGTTAAAAGCAGAGACCAAATTTCCTTCATGGGATCAAAAAAGTATATATATACTTATACAGTCCTGGGTGGCTGCATTACCCAATACTCCTCGCTGCAGAGACAGCGATAAGGAATCACTCGTTTACTTAAACATTAACCAAACAATGAGGTGTTCTACTCACAAATTACAGGTTAGATACAGGACAGAAGGTGCTGCGAGTACTGGATGTAGTCAAACATAAGAATGTTTCAAGACAGTGATGATTTATTCCTCTGAGGGAATGTTGAAAAAGTATGTACAGTACCAAGAGAGAGAGAGAGAGAGAGAGAGGGAGATCTAACCACATCCTCAGAATTATGTAAGTAAGGTTTGTTTGTTTTACAACAAAAAGCATTCCAGGATACTGGTTAGAATGTGGCAAAAACAATAATTAAATGCTAGACCTTCCTATTACATTATACTGTAAGACAACAATAAGATGAAAGGCTTTGTGGTCATCTCTCATCTATGGTTGCCACTATGTCTTTCTGATCATGAGACCCTGTCAGCAGGGACACACTTGATTAATATGTAAATGATGACCTCTAACTGTGCCTTACACTCAACAACAATCAGTTGCCCCATTTTTGTTGTTTTTGAGCTCCTAGATAATCCATGATGGCAGGATCAGACATACCATCCCCAACCATGGTCATAGAAGTATTCTGTGGAGAACCACCACAACCACCATTACAGTTAACACCACCAACACCATTACTGTTAACAATGTTAGTAGCATACATGATGCACACACACACACACACACACACACATTACATTACACGCCACATTACCATGGCATCACTATTTTATTGCTTAAGAAATTAATCAGATATACTCACAGAACTCCAACTGAAAAGAAGGTATGGCATCCTCAGAAACTGTTCAGTTTGACTGCTCAGATGAGATCTGGCCTACCACTTGGGGAACACAGACTTTCCCCTGTGTCTTCTATTTTCCCAGTGTGTGTGCGCACGCGCATGTGTGTGTGTATATGTGTGTGTGTGTGTGTGTGTGTGTGCGCGCGCATCCGCGCGCGCGAGAGAGAGACAGAGTGTTTGTGTCTCCCTCTCCCTCCTGTGTTATAGAATGTGTCATAGAATGAGTTCTGATGTGTTTTTATTGGGGGAGGTGTCCAGGGGGGAATATTTAGGGGAGGTTAGCGATTGATAAGGGGAGAGAATAGAATAGAGGGTTCTAAGACATCTAATAAGTTTAGTAGTTTAGCAGTAAAGGTTGCCTAAATGCCATGTACATAAATGTCTTGTCAGCTTACTAATTGATTTTGCGTTGTGTGTAGATTTAAACTTTTTATTCCACTTTGTTTAAACAGCAAAGTGGAGAGGCCTCGTTCGTTTGGAACTGGCTGGTGAATGTAACGCGCGTAGGCCTGGCTAGATACACCTTTTTGTTTTAGGGACCGTTCGTTATTTATAAATGGGGTCACCGGAGGGATTTTGAGTGCTTCAATCAAAAGTTGCATGACCCTCTCCTGCCTGCAAGACAATTTTCAACGACCCTCCAGCAGTCTGTTTAAATAAGACATGACCCTCCCCAGTCAAATGTCCATACTTTCTGCCACGCAATAAAGCACTATGTAAACATATCGACTTAAGCAATAGTTCTAAATTCACCCTCTGCTTTCTGATCTTACACATCACACTTCACCAAGATGGTGGCCATTTCAGTAGATTTACTCACTAACATTGTTGTGGAAACACAATAAGCATGGAAACTAAATGCACACTTCTTGCAACTGCATTAGCCTACTTGAAATAAGTTACTCCTCTGGTAAGTATTCACATGAAATAAAACAATAAAACATTGAGACCACTCAACAAAGCACACTGGGTAATAACAAATTCAACACATGAACTTGTTGCTATGGACTCGTCTCTAGGCTTCCTCAGTCATTGTAAAGCTGCCGAAGCTGAACATTATCCAAAACTCAATTTCTCAGACGAGCGTCAATTTGGGAGCTTGCTACACTCCTTCCTTCTCAAATGACTTGAAAAGGCCGTTTGCACAATTTCACAAATAATCACAGGGACCGAAAAATACCTAACATGCCAACTTTTTCCGGGTTTAGGCCTATCATTTTGACTTTTCCCCGCTGTCTTGCCGTTTTAATATTTTCCCGTAGAATATCCCATATTACTGTAATACTCTCATAACATTAGTCCTGCATTCTGGCCTGTCTCTGTGTTGTCCTGTTGTTACCCCTTGCCCTTCCAAAGAGAAAAAGATGTATTCAAATAATCGTTTTGCTTGCTTGAATGCGAACTCAGAGTGATGTTAACCTACAGTAGGCCTATTTAAGTTAACGACGTGGTCGTGAGAGCACGATTCATTGGCGCTTGCAGTGTTCGGCCGTAGGCTATGTCTACGTGCGCACCTGCCAGGCTAAGAGCCAAAGAAATCCCCCTGTATATTCACTCCAAGTTGGCCTACCATAACTTACCAACTCTACACTGTAGACCATAAACTGGCTATTTATATGACCAATGTATTTGTTCAACTTTATGAAGGAGAATTACGCACTGCTACTTGGAACGTAACACATTTTTGTTGGCAGGAGAGAGAATGACAGCGATTAACAAATTGCATTTGTTGCTGGTTACCAATAAATAGGGCCTACTATATATTTTTTTTGCAAACAACAAAAACAGAAAGGATGGAGACAGCAAAACTAGAGATGGGCAGGAACAAGGTCAATTGGTAGAAATGTTTGTCAAAAGCTGGATGTGTGGATGAATGAAGCACAAGTATGCTTTATAAGCATGCACACTGTTTAAAGTTAGGCTACATGGTAAACTACAAGTAAACCAAAGTTAAATTTAGCTTTTTTAGGGCTGGATAAAGTTGACCAAATGGATATAGGCTGTTAGGCGTGAATAAAGTAGGCTACTTTGTTGTTCCAACCCTTCCAACGTTAATGGGGACGGATGTTGACATTTTCCGTATTTTGCGTGAGAAACCCGGGAAATCTCCCTTATTTTTATTGTTCAATGTTGACAGAGCTATGGAACGAAAGAGAACGTTATGGCGACAGAAATCAACAATCAAACAAGCCACTTTGATTTTTTGCTGTTTTCATGAATACAAAAGATGGGTGACCCCCCCTCCTAGACAAAAAAAAGTTAGGTGACCCTCCCCTCAGCAAAGAATAAAAAGACATGACCCTCCCCTATTTTCCTCCGGTGACCCCGTTTATAAATAACGAACGGTCCCTTAGGCCTTTTGTTTTAGGCCTGGCTAGATACACCTTTTTGTCTAAGCTTTTAAAGCCCACATGCAAAAGAAAAGGTTGTACAGTCTGTAAGAATATCTTTGCACATACCTAAAACACATTTCCTCTTGTCTTAAAGATATCATCTTTAATATCCTCACTCAATTTAAAGAGACTGAAGCCCAAAGCACACTCAATGAACAATATTCAGACATTTTTAACTAAAGTTCTGTGTGGTGAATTAGGCTACAATGTATTCTTTTTTGTGTGTGTGAGTTGGCACATATCAGTGCAACATTGTATTATTTTCTTACATTGTTGCAGAATGTAGTAGAATGCTCCACATCGCTGGCGCATTGAAGTTTCCCAACGGAAGTTTTATATTGTAACACATTTCATGTTTTCGTTCTCATCCTCCTTGGCAGATGTGTAGCTAGCTGTCACAGAGAGACGACATGAGGGAGATAGTGAAAAACAAACTGCGCCGTAAAAACGTCCATGTGAGATCCAGGCAAGTCTGAACTATACTCTCAAGAATTAATTCGATTAGGATATGACATTTAATCTGCCAGTGACTAACATCACTTAGGCATGTCATCGTCGCGTGCAAGTGCAAGCGTGCGTGCGTGATGTCTATCTATGTTACTGATATCTCGTTAGCTGATTAATACAGATGAACTGTTAACGTTATTGCTTTGTATTTGCCATTTTATGCAAATACACTCACCAGGTAGGTTTGCTTGTTTTTTCTACTTTGTTAGACCGTATATTAAACGAAACAAAAATCGTTTGAAATAGTCCCAACGCTGGTAATAGCTAGCCGATTAGCCAAGAAGCGGTCAGTTTCGTTTTCTTTTAGGATTTCGGAGTGACAAATTGCAGGAGTTGTTTACTTGGTAGGCTACGCTGGTAAACCTGGAACGAGCGTAAACGCAGACATGAAAAGGAATGTTTTCACGTAGGAGTTGTAGCATTTAGGCATGACACTGAGTTGCAGTGTGCTTAATCTGGCTGTAAACGAGAACTTCTTAGCTTGAAAAAACCCCCATTATGAAATCAATATTAAACGTGGAATATCGTCACTATATATCAGATAAGATATAGTTTAACAGTGTCTTGACTGGGTGCTCTTGTGCAGTGTCCCTTCTGGTAGACTGTAAGAAGAAGCGGTAATGTTAGCAAGTGGCATCATGAATACATTCGGGAAAAATGGATTAATTGGTCTCGGTATCGGAGCTACAGCTGGCGCTGGTGTAGTCGGATTTCTTATTTACAAGGAAGTTTCCAGAAAAAGAAACGAGGATCCAGAGGTGTCTCAGGCGAGCCCCTCTACCATAATAGCATGCACAGATGATGTGGACAGATTACACGCGCCTGCTCTTGACTTGCAAGGTAAGAAGCGGGTCAGGTACACTTTACTAAAATCACAAGCAAGTTTGATCAATCTCTAAGTTTATGCCATACTGTTTATATTTCCCACAAATGACTGGTCTCGTTGGACTCTCCCATGGGACGGAACAGCATGTACTATGTACACCTATAAAATTACCTGTTTAATACTCAGATGATGAGGATGCTGAATGGACATTCAGCAGGAATAATAACGAATGGACTTCTCCTACATGTGACGCGACCACATTGTTTTGCATGTGTTGTGTTAGATATGCCATCAGAGGTGGCAGCGCTGGGCTCGGCCCTCCAGGGCCTGCAGGGTCTCTCCCGAGCAGCAGGTGGAGTTGAAGAACCGCCTGGACGATGTGCTCATGTGCGTGACGGGCCTCAGGAGCGAGGTGTCTGAGCTACGGAGCGGCCTGCAGGACATCGCACAGAAGATCATCGAGGATGTGAAGTGAGTGTGACTCACTGAGACTCAAGTGTCTTGTTCACCTGCCTATTAACGGCTGACTGTTGAGCCTTATTAGCTGCGTGAAATGCTGGTATGTTGTTGTAGTGTGTGTTAGTTGTTGTAGTGTGTGTTAGTTGTCCTTGTGGTTTGACCGTCTGACATGACCACTGCGCCCCATCAGGAAGGGTTTGGAGGAGAGCCAGCGGGCCCGACGCAGACGCCACCTTGTCCCGCGGGAGCGGACCGACTCCATGAGCTCCAGCTCCATCTACTTCAGTGCCAGCGCTGGCCCAGCCAGCACATACGGAGGAACGGAGAGCGAGGCCGGGTAAGAAAAGGGGTAGTAACTGGGTCAAGTAGGAGAGAACAAGGCTGGGTAAGGAAGGGGCAGTAACTCCGCCTGTATGGAGGAAGGGGGGGGAGACTGGGTAAGGGGGAGGGGGTATTAACTGGGTAAAATCATCTCTACATAACCACCATGGTGATTATGTAGAGATGATTTCTAATGATATAGATAGATAGATAGATAGATAGATAGATACTTCCCCAAGGGGAAATTCAAGGTCTCAGTAGCATACAGACATCACACACAACATTCACTAACAGCAGAAAAAGTATATTATAATTAAAAGTATATAATATAAAAAACACAACAAGCAATAAGGACAGTAGAAGATAAAGAATATACTAAAATACAAATTATACTAAATAACACTAAATCTAAATTAAGTCTAAAACAGTAACCACATAGTGGGTGATTTAGCATGAGACGCTTGCAATGACTGAGGCAGGGACTGAGCCTGTGATTCTTTGTGCATTGTAAGGTAAGGTGCTCTGTGAGTCCAACAGTGCAACAGTGCAACAGTGCAAGAATAAGTCTAGAGACCAGCATAAAATAAATATGGACATATAAGAGAGTAGGCAAGGTAATATAAAAAATAAAAATATATATATATATATATATATATATATATATAACTAATATGTGCTAATATAGCACACAAACAGTGAAGCAGTAAGACAGTGGTAAAAAGTCACTAGTGGACAGACAGTACACAAACATGGAGAGGGTCGAGAGGCAGACAGACTATGCGGAGAAGTCTATCTCTCCTCCTCCCTTAGGTGAACCATTGAACAGTTCAATGGTCCTGGGGACAAATTACTTCCTCAGTCTATCTGTTGTAATCATATGTCCATTGTCAAAGTTTATGGGATGATTATTATGAAGATACATATTCAAGCTTGTTTCACATTTATTAAATAGCTTTGCAGAATTGACTGACCTCCATGAAGTGAGTAGTCAAAAGTGGAACAGTTCTTAAAGGCATCTGTAGAAATACCTCACGAGGCAAGATCTTGAAACAGTTGAAGGAATCACTTTTGAGACACATGGGAAATGATATGGGTGAACATACTTGATTCCTGTCTTTGTTTATTCCAGGTATTCCACTGCCTATGCAGAATCAGACTACACAGACCGTGAAACAGACCGCGAGACGGACAAGGAGGGCGACAGGGAGGACAAAGAGTCCGACGAAGAGGATGACGAGGATCGCAGCGTTGCCACCGTGCTCACCCTTCGCCAGGAGGACTCCCAGGCCGAGGAAGAGGACGAGGAAGACGCGGACCGAGAGTGGCCCACCATGGCAACCATGGTGACCATGGTGACGGACGTGCCCAGCGCCGAGCTGGCACTGCTTCTGTCCCAGAGCGACCTGCTGCATGAGGGAGACAGCGGAGCGAAGAAGGACGGCTTCAACCTGCTCCACACCAACAAGCTTCTGGTGAGCATCTCTGTCAGAATCTAGCAGCAAGTCAAGTCAAGTTTATTTATATAACTGTTTGTGCATTTCATGCACAGAAGTCATTCAATGTGCTTTACATAAAGCAGCAGCAGCAACAACAGTCATTTGATGCCGGTATTAAAGGTCACGGTACTCTGTGATTTATATCAAACTGTTAACTGAAAAATGCTTAGACACTTTGTGTTCCCATTTACAGAACCAGGACTGTGTACAAATATCAAAGTCATCTGACAAAAAGAGGGTTGGGATTATAATACCTTATTATACGGCTCTTCAAAATGCAAGTAGAATGCTCCATTGACTTGAATGGGATTTCCGAAAGTTCTAGCGGTCATTATTTCTTGAGAAAGGACCTTTGAAAACAAGAATGACCGCTGTCAATGGCAACGGAGTTTGTGCTTGGAACTTCATTCAAAAGTGAAAGCAGACGGTTGATCAGCTGTGTTCTAAAGAATGTTTGATTCAAGTTCAGCGTGTGTTGTGAACTATTTGTTTCTCAGCAAAAGCCAATGCATTTAAACGGTAACAAATAAGTGTAAAGAGACATATCATGGAGTTTATTTTTTCGTTTTGGCAAGTAGTCATATAATAAAGCGGGATAATGTATAGAACGCCCGGTCATCATGGGAAAATAAGTCCCTTCAGGGCGAAACAAGAAACAAGTCCGGTTCGCCCTGTCGGGACTTATTTTCCCCATAATGACCGGCGTTCTATACATTATCCCTTACATATTGAACCTTACATATAGAGTGAACAGGATATGTAAAAAGTGTATCAAATTGACTTGACAGTGTGTAGTGCAGTCTAGCCTTCTTCCTCTGCACATATAATGTAATTATGTAACTGTCTCTGCAGTAGCCACTTAGCTTTTCCTCCATGTCATTGTGCTGGTTTGTGATTTCAGTATTCTGACAGCACAGAGTTCCTGTGGCGACTGGCACGCGCCTACAATGACATGTATGAGATCACTGAGGACAAGGAGGAGAAGAAGTCTTACACTGAGCAAGGTGAGAAGGAAAAAAACATGGGTGATCACGGACATGCACCCAGAGTGTTGCGCTGCAGCTGGCTGGCTGTGTTCGCTGCAACTCGAGCTGGGGGCGGGGGGTGACCCCGAGAAACAGAGATCTAATGTAAGTGAAAAATAGCAGGATTTCTCCTTAAAGTGTTTGTTGTATCAGACTCTAAAGTACCAGCACAGTCATGGCACAGATGCTGTTGTGTTAGTGGGACGTGACATTAACACAGGACATTAGCGCTACCAGAGTCATGCCTCTCCAGTTGACTTAGCAGAGCACATTTGTTAAACAAATGTTCTGTCCTCAACTGGAAATGTTATAAAAAATTGGAAGAACGGTCAGAATTTCCATAGCAGTTATGATATCAACTGTGTCAAGAAAAAAACCCCACAAGCTTGAAATACAGTGGCTTTGTTTAATGAAATGAGGGAAACCCTCAATATGTGAGTCATATTTGGTCATCGGTCACTAGGTAAACATGTGCCTCTGTTTACAAGAGGGGCAACCTCTCTGGCACTCTCTCACTCAAACTCTGATCCTCTCCCTTCAGGCCGCGACGAGGCTGAGGCGGCGCTGAGCAGAAATGGCCTGAACGCCGAATGCCATAAATGGTGAGTGAGCCAGAGTTGAGAATCCTGTGAACTCCGGTCCTGTGTGTGTGTTTTGTCCTCTTCTGATCACGTGTGTTCATCCTTTCTGTAGGTTTGCCGTCCTCACTGGCCTCAACTCACAGTATGAGAGCATGCACGGCAAACTCAAAAGCAGTCACATCCTCAAGGTAAGCTGGCGGACGCTCGATGGTGTTTTATGCCCCCAACGTCGTCTTCCAGGCAGCGCTGCCACTACTGACTTAAAGGCACCTAATCTTAAACCTAACCCCAAACCCTAACCCTAACCTTAACCCATGCCTAACCCTAGTGCCTTCCAGGCAGCGCTGCCTTGAAGACAACGTTGGGGGCATAAAACGCCAAGAAACGCTGGCGGACAGACAGTGTATGAGCAACCATCCTAAGCATCATTCCTACAGCATTTTTGTTAATGAATTAAGAAAAAAGAATAAAATTTGATTCTGTTTTTCAATGTCATAACATATCTATCCCCCTGAGTTCATCTGAAAACATTTTATTTCATAACAGTCTCGTATAATGGCTATAATGAACTCACTCTGACTGTTGCAGGAGCATCTAGATAGAGCCATCGCACTGAGGGACGATGACCCACTCTGTTTCTATTTGCTGGGCCGCTGGTGCTACGAGGTAGGCCTGGAAACTCGCCAGGGCTCAAGGGAACCTTAGATCATTCCCAAATGAGATTTGCCGTAGTGTGTCAGAGCACTAACCACAGGGGATTAACACAACACTGATAAATGATAGTCTCAGTAGGAACAGGTAGCAGGTGGAGACGCTTGATCTTGTTCCTTGACTGGATTGATACATGATGAAAAGAGGCAATAATTCTTTGATCTAAAGCCATGAAGCATGGGTGTGGTTCAATAGTTTCAGTAGGAACAGGTAGCAGGTGGAGATGCTATAATAATGATCTTGTTCCTTGACTGGATTGATACATGATAAAAAAAAAAGGCCAATAAAGGGTCATTCACACCAAGAACGATAACTATAACCATAATGATAAAAGCATCCACACTGACCAACGATAAACAAAGTCTCTAATGAATGTGACGGTTAACATTCGATGGGTTCTGATTGGGGGCAATTCCATGCAAAGGTCATCCTTACCATGGAAAAAAAAAGTTGTGCATACGCAAATAGAACTGTTGTTAAAATCTTCATTTAGGTATATATTTTATTGTTTGTAACTGATCTGATTGAATTTGATGGAGAATGACACTCTTTTTACATCATAAATATGGTGTGCAACCATACAGAAACAACTTATTTACATGGTAATATTATACATATTTCAAAAGTGGATAAATGGACCCAATGTTCAAACAAATTGTGTCATTTGACAAATTCCAGATTGATAAGGGAATGGTAGAGCAATGTCTATGCTCAGCTTGCCTTTAAGAGCACAACTCCTTACATTTGTAAGGCTTTTGTTTTTAAGTCAGCAAGTTCCATGGCCATGTCACATCCATAACGTTTTATAGGAAAAGTTTATGCTACACATACAGTGTTGATGCGACAATGTCCATTGTGTCTGTGCAAAGCTGATTTATATCAATGTAAAGTGTGATGACCAAATTGTGCCCCTTTCTTACTTTTAAAACCTTTAATGGTGCGTTATGGATGTGACGTTATGGATGTTACACAATGTGAATTTACAAGACTGGGGACTTTATTATACCTCAAAGACGTTAAAACGTCTGTTCTGGTGGCATGTCAGTTTCAACGCATTTCAACTTAGTGTTCACAACTGACATTTCAAAGATTATTAGGTTGATCAAAACCACAGGGAGGCCTTGCCTAACCATTAGCAAAACAAACATAATATTAAAATACCTCCAGTGATTAGCCTAGCCATAGCCTATTTTCAAAGTGGCCTAATACTTGAAAATCTGAGCGATTATCTTCCTGTAACTGTCATACTAATGTTGTACAGTAACTGGATTATCGTGTTAGCTGATGAAGATGGCTGACTTTGCAGCTAGAGTTAACATAGCAACCTCCTTCTGTTGCAGATCTGTTCAGCCTGTCGTTCACGTCTGCTTAACACAGTTTAATTTTAAATGTGACGCGATATGACAGCATTTGAAGTGTCAGGTCCTCTGTAGCTAATACCCACAGAGTAACATGAGTAAGGGCAGCAATAAACTAGATGTACCACATAGCGGTACAAAATATGACCGCCTCTCAGTCCTGCATATTCTCTTCGCAAAAATAAATCATGCTTGTCAATTTGTCTCCATCTCCTACTCCTGCAACTCATGTGCATGTAAATGAGTGTGTGCATATGTGAGTTTGCTTTTGTTTATAAGAGTGTGTGTGTCTGTGTGTGTGTGTCTGTGCGTATGCGTGCCTGTGTGTGTGTGTGTGTGTGTGTGTGTGTGCGTATGTGTTTGCATGCCAACATGCGTATGCGTGCCTGTGTGTGTGTGTTTATGTGTCTGCATTCATGTGGGTGGGTGTTTGTGCATGTGTGTGTGTGTGTGTGCTTGCCTGTCTGTATGTGTTTATGTGTGTGTGTGTGCTTGCCTGTCTGTATGTAAGACAAAATCTAAGCAAATAGCCAAACACTGCTCTGTGTCAGCCATCATAGGCAGTCTGCATGTATGGAGAAGGCGGTGCCATCTCTACCCCTGATAATATGTATTTATCCACTGATTTAGCTGATCATATGTATTTATACACTGATTTAGCTGATAATGTGTATTTATCCTGATTTACCTGTAAAGCTGTAAGCACTTGCACAGTGTTTGTGTTACTGTGTGAGACACAAATGGGCTCTTTATTAATATTTGGAATGCTGTGTTGTTGTAATCAGTATGGGTCATCCCAAATAAATTAATTATATGTGTGACTGTGTGTGTGTGTGTGTGTGTGTGTGTGCGTGTGTGTGCGTGTGTGCACGTGCGTGCATGTACTTTATGTGTGCAAATCACAAATGAGTGGGTATGGGTTAGGTTCATGCGGGCTCTTGAGACTAACATACCATAAATATTTTGTCATCTTGGGTGCAACGGTTCAGGTAGGGCTAGTTATTTAGGGGAGTGGCCACCAAGTTTCAGTAACCCGGGAATCACTGACCAAAATTGATGACGGTAAAAGAAAAAAATAAATTTCTTTTTTATATTTTAAATGACTTGTTGTCCTGATTCTTCCTGTGGATCTTAGTGGGCACTGAGGAAGCAAAAATGTCATCGCTAGTTTTTCATGATTACCATTTCAATTGTTTCATATCAAAATTCACTACCTAATTATGTGTTTTATGTAGTTTGTCGAGGACTGGTTCAGACACGTCACATCCATAACGTGAAACAGTCACATCCATAACGCCAGTTTTTCCTACATAATGCATTACTTAAAATGACGATAGTTTCAAAAAACACACTTTTTGTGTTCATTCAAGTCTCCTTCATGGTACATATATCATAGTTTCGGCAGTTTCCTTTAAAAATTCACAGAGTTTGTAGAAAACCTGTAATCTCTCACAAAAGTGTGTCCATTTCATGTTACATCCATAACGCTGATAAAATGCCTTGTATTCTTAGGATGAAATTTATTATATGAAATTTGAGGATTTCTCAGTATTCAGAGGACAGAGGTTGCATTAAAAGTTGTGCAAATTAATTCACTGATACTAATGTTGCCCCCACTTTAAGGCATTTTGTTTACCAATATGAGTCCAATTGTCACATCCATAACGCTGGAACTGCCCTTGGCTATTAGCTTTTTATTGCTCTGAAAGTATTGTTATAGTTTATGTGTGTACGTCGTCATTCATATTCACGAGAATGATATTTGTTTATAGTTATCGTTCTTAATGTGAATGAGCCTTAATTCTTTTCAACTAAAGCCATGAGGCTGGTGTGTGCTTCACCTCCAGGTGTCTATGCTTGGTTGGCTGGAGAAGAAGGCTGCTGCAGCGCTGTACGAGTCCCCACCTTCGTCCACCGTCCACGAGGCTCTGGAGCACTTCCTCAAGGTAAGTCACCATCATCATCATCACCACCACCACCCCAGCACTGAGAAACACTCACACTCCTGTTTATATCAAAACACAATTGTTTTTCAAGATGGGAATACAACTTTTAGGCAGGAGTGTAATGGCTTTAGTGATAAACCGGAAAGTCTTATCTGACGAAGACAAATGTGTTGGGTAAGATTGAGCAGTCTTGTCTGTGTTTTGTCTTTGCAGGCAGAAGAGCTTAGCCCTGGCTTCTCCAAGACTGTGAGGGTTTACATTGCCAAGGTAATGCCAGCATTTATATGAGGGATCATCAGTTCTGCAAGAGGTTTTCAAATCTGATAACCATCATCACACAGTACGTCATGGACAAGCCTAGTCTTGAGGCACGTTTATGTTTTCTGTGGCGAACCTGCCTGCGAGCACAGATTCACCGTGTTCATTGTGGTTTTGCATTCCATTGAATTCAGAATATCCTAACAGGCCCTGTGAAGCTTTCCAAAACCTGATTCATTTAAGCACCTTATAAAAGTGATGTGGCACATCAACTGGTCCTCCCATCCAGCACATGCTGTTGGATACCGTTGTGGTTTGGGTTTCAAGTTACTTAAACCATTGCCTTGCAGCTTGTTCTTTGGCAGGTTGAAAAAACTGGACAAACAGGCTCTCCTTTAGAGAGACATTTTAGACTACAATAACAGTAGTGAATTCCTCTGAGAAAAGCCACTTTCTCTCATCCTGCTTCTACCTCCCCGCTTTAAACTGGTTTTCTTCTTGGTGAAAGGCAGATTTACTTTGGGGGGTTGGAACTGGTCACTGTCCTCTCAGTTAGTGCCACCTACTGGCCAAATTGAAATACACGCCTCAACGTGTAACTTTAAATCTTCTCTCAAAATCTGTTCACTGTGGTTTGAGTAGTGTCACAAAGAGTTTGACTCGTCAGAGTTTTTAAAAAAAGGTTTATAATAAAATAAAGGCTTTTTAACCTTTGAGAATTGAGAGTGCCTTGAAATTCCCTGTTTTTCTTAGTGTCACAAGGAGCTTGGGAACACTTCAGAGGCCAGCAATTGGGCCCGACTGGCTATCCAGATGCCTAGTGTGACCAGTGAGGTGAGCCGTATCTCTGAGCATTCTGCCCCTTGCTATCTAAACAGAAATGTTATTCCGTCTGTAGTGAGGAACACAAGTGGCTTTGTTCTCCTTGTCGTTTTCAAAACTGCAGAAATTGCATTCTAACTTGACTATCTTGAGCTAATAGAAAGGGTTTAAATTCAAGATTCTATGATTCACACAGGAGACTGGCAACTCTACTCTTGAGGAGGAACTGAAGGCTTTGATTGACACACCATCAGATCTGTCTCCATCGAATGGGGATTTCTAGACTGCCATGTCTTCCTTCAACACCTGCACAAATATGGCTATACAAATGAAGCACTAAAGACTGCCTGCCCTAGCAGTCCCTATTCCATTACATAGATGACCATGTGTGGTGTTGTGTCCAATGTGGTTGAAAGTGCAAACATTTCAGGATCGAGTCATGTTGATTCTGCACTGATAAACTGATCCAGTAATTTGGTCGTTTTGTCAACTGTGTAACACCTTTTGAGGTGCATTTAGTTGTAGTCTCCAAGCACTCTTTGCTAGGGATGAAGTAAGACATGAGTGTAAAATGCCGTCTTATTAGTTTGCACCCCTCCCCCTCCCTCCCCAAGAATTTTATATACGGTTTTTATTTCAATTAAGTCTAAATCTGTTTTAATAAATTAGTTTTTAAAGTGCTTAATTGGTACACAAGAATATAAAAACAAGTGATCATAATCAAGTTCATGGTGTCATTCAGTGACAGAGTTTAACGTTGCAAGTTAATGCATATCAATCTGGACTAAGCACCCTCCAAATGTTTATGGTGTCATTCAGTGTGCTTTAACGTTGCAAGTTAATTCATATCAATCTGGACTAACCACCCTCCAAACGCTAAGGCAGTATTTAATTCTCAATGTGTTGGTGTTGTGAAGGCTATTAAATAGAAATTAACTTTGTTTAGAATGTCATGCTCATTTGACATCCCAAACAGCAAATTGTGTGAACGTTTTTTTTTTTGTAATCTACCCTGATTAAGCAGTACATGATTTAATTCTTATGATTCTATATTTGTGTATGAAAATAGCTCTCCACTTAGTTTGGGAATCAGTGCATGTCTTTATGCTTTATGTTATGGGACTTCAGACATTATACTGAGATCAAACACCAAGTTCAGAAATATCTTTTTAACAGCAGAAGAGGCTTAAGTATGTTTGTCCTTGCCTTTGGCATATGTAATTTTATTTATTATTTTATTTTTTTACAAAGATTAAAAATTATATTTAAAGTCAGTACTATGCTACATGCCTGTTTCAAGGACTCACATGAACATTCCATGCAAAGCTGTTTACTCTGTGTTAGACCACTGCACTGTCTACTTTTAGTTTAAATAATCACTCGTATTTATTAAAGGTTGACTTTATTTGAATCTGTAAATCTTATTTCTTTTGTCTTGCTTTTGGCTTTCTCAGTTCAGCACCAAATGAACTGAAACACGATGAACCACATTAATAGCAAATAGAAACTGTAATGCTCTTACTATTATAGTGTTATTGCTACTACATTGCACATATCTGTACATGTTGTTCATACATTTATCACAGCCATATTTATTCTGCTATTACAGTATATAGTAACTGCTAATAAATGGCACATATTTATATCTAATTTATATTACTCTAAAGCATCTTCTGTGAACCTACTGCATACTACTGTCTACACTGCACTACATTTCTTGTCCTGCCTATGCATCAGCTGTCTATACTTTGTATATCACATTACACTTTTCTGCTTTTGACTTTGTACTTGTACTCTGCACAATGACAAAGTTTAATCTAATCTAATGGATCAATAGTATTTAATAGGTACCCATTTTCTATTGTATTTGCCATTGCTCTCTCATATTCCCATCTACACATTTACAGTGGCCTATGTAGCGATGAGGCCACCTAATAACTTGTCTACAGACTACGCCAGGTGCAGCAACTTTGGAATGACAGATTGAATCAGCCATGAAACCTGATCATAAAATGATTTTAATATATAATATGTACACAACGTGTAGATGGTTAACACAGAAATAAAGACAAATAAAGGCAGCAGGACAATGACAAACAAAAATAAAGAAACTCCACAAAGGAAAACTATACTGCATCTCCTACTGTAAACGACACTTCCAATATGACGAAATGATCATTCCCAACCTGGGGGGGGGTCAATGGCTGAGTTTATGAAGCGTGCACCTCGTTCAAGGACACGCCAAACCCTTCATCTCCCAAGCAGTCCTTCTGCAACTACGGGATGAAAGCCACTTCAAAAAATGCACTTCTCAATACGTTTAAGTTCAGAATTGAGTTTATATTGTGTATAGTCCCCATAAGCTTCATATTGCCAACAAGTTCTCAACTAATCTTTAGGTTGAGTTTCTGCCAAGGCATCAAACATTGAAGTTACGCTGAAGCTGTGCGGGTCCAAGCGGTTCTGTGGGCGCTTCTCTGAGTGGAAGCACCGTGCTCTCTTCAGTCTTTGGCATCTCCCACGCCATCAGCGTTAATGGCAAACATGGCCTCCGCTTCCGGTAAACAGGGGGAATCGTAGATCTTACATATCCTTGTTTCTCCCCTGCCTTTTCTCAAATACAACCTATTTGGAGCGAGTGATGACCGGCAGGAACAGAAGCAAAGAGAGCAAGAAAGGAAGAAGAGGACAAGATAACAGTTTGGGGGAAAAAAGGCACAAATTGCAGCCGTCAGTTGAGAAACAACACAGAGGGTCCCTAATTTAAATAATAAGCAAAGTGCAAAGTCAGGCACTGTGTTAAAGGAAATCCTATGATTTTTCCACATATCCGATCGCTGTTTCTCGAGGTCACAGAGTACTGTCGGTACGGGAAAAAAACCCTAAAACAATCGGTTTTACCTAGCTCGAGTTGCTGCAGGCAACAGCTAAAGCAGCCAGGCAGCTACAGCGCTACACTCTGGGGGCATGAACGTGGGGGTTCACAAACATGCCCCCAGAGTGTAGCACTGTAGCTGCAACACGTGAACCAAAGCAATCATGAGGTGTATGGGAGCACACTGCCAACCCACTCGTATTCGTGCATTTTGCTGATGGTATTAGAAATTCATTTTTCCAAGTTATTTAATCAACAAGTTACTTAATAGTTCATTTTTTGCTCATTTCCCAACTGCACTATGTTTGTCATTTAAATAAGGGCAGCGGAGGCTCTCTCTATACTGTACCTTGTCGTGGAAGCATGTGCTATGATATTGCCACCAATGGGCTTTTTGGGGTCGGCAGAGAACATGGCCGCTCCATCCACCTGAGCCACCACTTGGTTGGTGATGACAACCGCCACTCCAAACTGCCATTAGAGAGAAAACACACACACACAGTTATAGAAGTTGAGGTCACTCTGAGCTAGCTGTGGGCCACTTTCCAACTGGCTGCTCGGTCTCTGTGATTTGCTTTCAGCCACAATAGAATGTCTCAGACTGTGACAATTTCACAATGAAAACATTTTAAGTAAAAAAAAAAAAAAAAAAAAAAAACTGCCTGACCTTTGAGGAACTAAAAACAGATTTCACAAAGGTTCCTACAGTACAGTAGGCCTTCAAAAGGAGAAACAGTGGGCCCCAGCCGTGGCGCAACTGGCTGGGGCACCTGCACCGTACGCCAGTGACCCGTGTTCAATTCCCGCCCTGTGGTCCTTTTCGGATCCCACCCCGACTCTCTCTCCCACTCAATTCCTGTCATTCTCCACCGTACTATCGAATTAAAGGCATAAAAAGCCCCAACAAATATTTAAACATTTTGAAAAGCGGTGAAAAGCCCAGATGCTTGAGGACCCACCTCATCAGCCAAGCGCAGCAGCATGCGTAAGAACCTGGCCAAATGGCCCTGGCGGGCGGCCAGCTCTCCTCTGCCGGAGTAGTCGGTCCTGTAGAGCGCCGTGGCACTGTCCACAATCAGCAGGGCATATCTGATACGGAGAGACGGGATAACTTCTCATTTCAACCTCAAAGTTATGAATTTTAAAAACAGTTTCCACATGATGAAAACTAGTGTTGTACAATGCACCGATACTAGAAGGGACCCATTGAAATAATCAAATGTTACAAGTCCATTTAATTAGAACCAATACATTAAGATTGGAATCTTAATACCATTTTAATAAAATAACTCAAAAGGTTCATGTTCTGACATCTAGATCTATCCTACTACAGAAGTTTTGTGCCACAGTTTCGTTTCGGCATTGGTATCTAGAAACTTAGGCCTAGTAGTTCCTGAAAGTTAACAGTCCTAGTGGAGGATAGTGATGATGCATTTAGGGTGGGCCAAGTTGACAGTCCTAGTGGAGGATAGTGATGGTGATGGGTTTAGGGTGGGACAGGGTAACCACAAACCATTGATGGAGCCAGACTGAATGGGAGAACCTACCTGGATTCAGCCATCATGGCAGATGCCTGATATAGCAGCTGAGTCTGGTGGTCAGTGTTGAAGGCTCTGGCATAAGCAACATTGTCCAGGACATCACTCCCGACCAACCCATACCTGGAAATAAATACACCTATTAAACACCCCAGTGTAAAGCGACATCCGGCATTATCTACTTTCAGATGCTGACAGAATTTTGAAGCATAATGTCAGCAGCAGGTACATATTAAATGAAGCTTGTGTGTTTAAAGCAGAAGAGCAGACCTCTCAGCCACAGCCAGAAGTCTCTCTGGTCTGAAGGTCCCCTCTGTGTCTATGTACATGGCTTTGCCCTCTCCACCACCCTGGTCAATGGGCAACTGAGAGAAAGGACAAACAGAACAGGTCACAAAACAATAAAAATAATTCTAACAATAATAATTATAACAATTCTAACAATAATAATAATAATAATAATAATAATAATAATAATAAATGTCAACCCGCAAAATACATGCTTGACTTTTACCATGACATTGAACTCAAAATGTGAGCTTGAATTTTATTCTAATACCGGTTCTGATCATACTGTATATCCCACTTATCCGAATAGGTTTCTTTTTTTTTTTTAGAAACATGCAATTCTATTTTGAACGTCACCCTGAACCCCAACAGCATTTCCATGCTTTAGAGAAATCAGTGCTTCTGAGTGGCCAGTGTACAACATAATATTCCTCTTTCCTACATTCACAGACTGTGGAACAGTAAATTGAGACTGACTTCATATTTCACATTCTTGCCAATAACACACTACCTGACAGGTCACTGCAAGGGTGTGACACAACTGTGTCTTTCCTGTTCTGAACTCCCCAAACATCTCTGTGATGGAGCCCGTCTCTACGCCTCCTGGGACAGAAACACATACAGAATCATAACCCACAGGTTCATAAGAGATGGATATGGTTTACGGCAATTCTGACAGATTCATATCTGAGCCTACAAATACATGCTCTGAGCTTCCATGACCAAACCCAATGTTTTGCGCTCACTCAAGAACAGTGCTGGATAAAACCACAGTATACCATTCTATTGTTCTAGCAGTTCTATACAGGACCATCTAGTTTTTCACTTTTTTAGATTTATAGAACATGCCTCAGCATAACAAGTAAAACCACTGCATGCCTCAACACAACTAATGGTCCTTATTTTCATGAATGTTTCAGTAGATAGTAGATCATGTTTCAGTAGATAGTAGATCATGTTTCAGTAGATATATAAACATACCCTGAAGTAGCTTGTCCAGTTCCTTGGAGCCTGTGGAGATCTGGATTATTTCAGCCCGTCGCTGGTGAAACTCTGTCGCTGTGGTGAACCCCATTGGCACTAACTTAGCTGCCTCGCCCTACAGAGTGGACCACATGAGTGAATAATACAACGTAACAGTGGAAAGTAGGGGGGAAATAACAGATCACTTTGATTAAGAGTAACTGTCTCACCAGAATCTTCTCTGCTTTTGCTTCACTGATGCCCTTGATGTTAAGCAGTTCCTTCTTGGGAGCGTAAGCCACAGCTTCGATTGTATGGAAGCCAGCATCCTCCAGTTTCTTCACGTCACCAGCACCAATGCCACATTGCTGTGCAGGAAACAGACACATTGAGACAAGTCTACTGAGGATGCTTTAAGCATTTCAATTTTAAATTAAACATCCACAAACCAAGCCCTGATGAAGGCCCTGATGAAGGCCCAGAGGGATGAAACCGATCAGCGTTTTTTACCCGTAGTACGCCCCAATATCAAATAAAGGGCTTTTAATAATTTGATCCGTGTCTCCATGCAAGTGTGCCTGAAGTCCGCCAAGCAGAAGTCAGCCAAGCAGCCCCAGTCCTTTCGAACTTCAAGAGCACCTTGCATGTACGTGAAGTCTACTACATCCACAATCTGAGCAGTCAGTAGTAGTTTTTGTATTTGCATTTCAATTTTAAATAAAGAGGGCCCTTTTAATTTCGATAAATCTGTTTTTAAAATGCTTAAAGACTGACCCCCGCCCCACTAAAACAAAGTTTGTCATTATATGCAAAATATTTGGGGAAATATATTGATTCTGGTAGGCAATTCATTTAACCCTTATAAGGTGTTCGGGTCTGTGGGACCCGTTTTCAGTTTTTAGCTTAATAAAAATGATACAAATAATATTTTTTTTTTTTAAACAGAGTCATTGGCCTTGGCTCATTTTCTGTGAGGAACATAAATCAGAAAACATTTTCAATGACCCCAGCCATAGGACCAGCCTGTCAGCCAGCTCCGTAACGCAAGCGAACCTCAGGACCAGCCCACCAGCAGCCAGCCCCAGGACCAGCCAATGAGCAGCAAGCGGCAGGACCAGCCGTTGAGCAGCCAGCCACAGAAGCAGCCATTGAGCAGCCAGACATTGGACTAGACTGTCAGCAGCTTGCAAATGACAACATATGGATGTCAAAAAATGGTAGAATTGAATGGTCTTCCTGCTCAAGAAATGAACCCCCTTGCATGGCTGCCAATGTGATTCGGATGCTACCAGGACCTACATGCTTGGCAGTCACTCATGCACAAGACATTAATTCTTCTTTTTACCTTTTCATGCCATCCCCTATCAAAAAAAACATATGCAATACACACACAGTGCCCCTCATGTGTGGTATAGTCTGGTATAAAATCGCCATGTTCAATGGCTTAAATGTGTTGTTCAGACAGATGTTATTGAGTATGTTCTATTTCTAATGAAATTCAAATAAATAAAACTTGCTTCATTTGTATAATTGTTGATTATTTTCCAGTTATGCCTGTTTTATGATGCATTTCCTTATTTTGTTATATTTTAATACAAAAAAACAAGTGGCACTTCTATTCATAATTGTGATTTAACAAAGGTAAAGGCAACACATTTAACATATGTGTTGTTTATATTACTTGCAATTGGGATTAAGTAACCATCTAGTAGGTTACTAGAAAAAAAAAAAGTTTGATTATGTTGAATTAAAAGGCCTAAAATGCAATGGGTCCACTAGACCCGGCAGCACCTCCTGTGTAACAAAAAAACGAACACCCTATGAGGGTTAATGTATATGTATGAGTGTCTATGTAATAGGTTCCCCAGAATGGATTATCGACACAGGCACACGAAAATAACGGTGTCACGTGTAGGCTATACCTCAAGTCTGTTTAGGGGCTGGGGCCCAAAACTCTCCTCCTCCTCAACTTCTGCCTCCACTCTGCTCTCACTCCTCATAGCCATCGTGTTCTGTGGAGGAAGGTGCATTTTATTACAGGAACAACGAAATTACACACCTCCAGCCATTGCCAATCAGAATGGCATGTTTATAAACATCGTCGACCCAAGTTAACGTTAACAAAATGCAAGATAACTGTTAGCAGAAGGAACAGTAACTTAGCAGTTAGAGAACGCCATGGGAAGTTAACCATCAACAACCAAACAGCTAGCTGCTAATGTTACTTTAGCCGATATCTAGCAGCTGGTAGCAACGTTACAGTTCAACCAGAGAATGTCTAATGATGGCTCTGGTTCAACTTTCTAAATTCACATTTCTGATTAGCAGCTATGTGCTCCTCTGCAAGGCAGCTAGAGCACAACAATCCGACTTGCTTGTCAACGTCAGCAAAATTCTTACATTCAAAAAAATAATTACAATCGCGGTAAACTGTCATGAAATAACACAGGACAGCTATCTAGATGTGTTTGTTGAATGGTAAGAAATAACCTTACCAGCCGGGTAACTAGATGGTTGTCATATGAAGTTGAAACTAAACTACGCTAACTTGAATCAAATATCAGCTGGGCCACTGACGTGCCTAACATTAACGAGTAACAGTTGTTGTCAGTTTAGCTAAGTCTAAAATGCACAAATCATTATCGAAGTCCAAATACGATTGTTAACTAAACACAAAAGCATAACGTTACGATTTCACGGCGTATGACTAACGTTAGCTTTATTTCAACACATAGAGACCTACCTCTGCTCGATAGCGTTACCAAACAACTAAATTGAAAATTTTCCCGCTCGCCGCTACGTCATCTACAACGTAATGACGTTTCAGTTGCTTCAATTTTGCACGGCACGCACTGGTCCTCCCAGCAGAGCCCGTTTACGGAGAGCCGGATCACTCCCTATTAACTCCATTGTACCTGCAATGTGTTGCAGTTCCGCTAGGGGCGATCACAAATAAGTGCAAAAACAATGGGGGTCTATGGAGCTAGACGGCTAAATTTGTCTCTTTCACCTGGTTGTCGTTGAGAAATTGAAGATTTGATTGTGGTTTCTGCAAGCTCAATATGGATTATAGGTCAAAAGTTGAATGAACGAGTAGTCACGTCCTTTCGATTTCTTGCAGGTTGGGTCGTTGTTGCCCACAACACACTAGCTTTCTGCTAATGAATGACGTCATTGACACATTTGAAAGGCTTTTTAGAACAAATAAGTGACTCAAAAAATATAATACTCAGCGGTTTGTATTTTCTCTGCCCCCTCTTTTGACTGCAACATTCGAATTTCTGGGCAAAAAATGATATCCCGAGAAAAGTGGATTTGAGGGGTACAGCTCCATAGGCCTCCATTCATTCTGCACTTATTCGTGAGCGCCCTCATGTGGAACCAGAAAAGGAACTGCAACCAGTTCAGAAACCAGAAGTTTCCCGAGAGTGGCGGTTCTCCCCTTATTAGACATTCTCTGCTCCCAGTCTACACCTATGCCCCACCCCCCTTCCCCATTGCTTTCAATAATATGTCTACAAAACTCACAAAATGATCAACAAAATGAAATAAAGAACAAATAAAATAAATCTATTCAGTTCAGTTCAGAGTTCAGAGAGATTTATTCATCACATACATATTAGTATATAACAAGCAGTGAAATGTAAGTAGCAAACATGAGAAAAACACTTTAATTTATTATTCATTCACTCAAAACTTTATGGCAATCATGGAGTCATTTGGCTCAATCCAGGGAACCCAATGGTGACATTTTGGCAAAAATTACTCATTTACTATATCTCACTGCTGTTGGTGACCTAAGCTGTATGGAAAGTATTTTTCCTTGAAGCCTGATACACACACACACACACACACACACATATATATATATATATATAAATCCAGGCACTCCAAATATGGTGACAGGAAGCTGTATGAATATGGTGCCTCGATTAATATTTTTTTTTATATTGGACTGATCCCCTTATTAAGAGCACCCGATACCGGATGTACGTTTTTCAACTATAGAGCTACCAGCCATCTGTTCTGATATATGAAGAGTTCAGATGCAAAACCCTCTAAATCCATCTGACCACTTTTCTAAATGATATTTTTTTTTTATCAGGCTCCTATAAGTTTACAAATATAAACTTGAGCGCCCTCATGTGGAACCAGAAAAGGAACTGCAACCAGTTCAGAAACCAGAAGTTTCCAAGGTGGCGGTTCTCCCCTTATTAAATTCTCCTCCATACACCTGACCACAATAATATGTCTTCACAAAATGATCAACAAAATGATATTTTTTTTTTATCAGGCTCCTATAAGTTTACAAATATAAACTTGAGCGCCCTCATGTGGAACCAGAAAAGGAACTGCAACCAGTTCAGGAACCAGAAGTTTCCCGAGAGTGGCGGTTCTCCCCTTATTAGACATTCTCTGCTCCCAGTCTACACCTATGCCCCACCCCCCTTCCCCATTGCTTTCAATAATATGTCTACAAAACTCACAAAATGATCAACAAAATGAAATAAAGAACAAATAAAATAAATCTATTCAGTTCAGTTCAGAGTTCAGAGAGATTTATTCATCACATACATCTGACCACTTTTCTAAATGATATTTTTTTTTTATCAGGCTCCTATAAGTTTACAAATATATCCTATAAGCCTACAAATCGATATTTCAGACCACAAGGATACAAGTTTATTGTCAAATGCTTATAGTTACTGGAAGTAAGAAAGGGGGGGGGGGTAAAAAGTGCAGTAGAAGAGGGGTTTAGTAGATTAAGTGGCAAGGGCTGCATAAGAAAGGTGGGGGGATTGGGATTGGGGGGCACCAACAAGGGCACCCAAGAGCAACAGGGGGCAAGGAAAAACTCCCTTACCAAGGAAGAAACCTTGGGCAGATCCACGGCTCAAGGGGGCTAACCCAACTGCTGGGGGTCTTGGTGTGTGTGGGGGGGATGACAAGGGAGATGGGATAGTGTGCTGTGTGGGGAGAGGGCAGTGTGCAATATGTGTGTTGGAGAAGCTTCCTCATGAGACAATGTGCTGTGTATTGGGGGGTGGGTGGGTGGGGGGGGTGCAGTGTGCTGTAAGTATGTTGGGGATGTGTGTTGGAGAAGCTTCCTGATGAAATAATGTGCTGTGTATGTAGGGGAGAGGGGGGGGCAGTGTACTGCAAGTATGGTGTGGGCGGGAGGGGAGTGGAGCAGTGACTGTGTGTGTGTGGGTAGATGGGGGCAGTGTGCTGTAAGTATGTAGAGGATGTGTGTTGGAGAAGATCCTGAAGACAATGTGCTGTGTATGTAGGGGGGGCAGTGTGCAGCAAGTATGTAGAGGAGGCTTACTGTAGCAAGCAGTGTGCTGTATGTATGTGTGGTGATGACAGTGATGATGTAAGTGTGTGTGTGTTTGTTTGTGTGTGTGTTGGGGATGGGGGTGGGGGTGGGGGGCAGAAAGGCTAGGCAATCAAGGACATGGGTAGATAGATGGAGGAGAAATCAAAAATAATAAATAAAAAGTTCTATGGAGATGTGCAAAAGTTGGAGAAAGTCAGATGTGTGTGTGTGTGTGTGTTTTGACGTGTGATGAAATAAGAAAATAAATAAAAGGTCTGTAGCATAGGGAGAGGGATGTAAAAGTGCTAAAAGTCATGTATGTGTGTGTGTGTGTGTGTGTGTGTGTGTGTGTCAATGGAGTGCTGAGGAAAGTCAGTATAGTGTGAGTTCAGAGTTCGGAAATGTTTGAGAGTGCTGAGGAGTGAATGTGTGCAAAGTCAGTATAGTGTGAGTTCAGAGTTCGGATGGCCTGGGGATAAAAACTTCTCCTGAGTCTCTCAGTTCTGGCTTTGTGACTACATACAGTGTAGGCGTCTTCTTGATTTCAGCGGTAGGAATAATCCATTGTTAGGAGGAGAAGAGTCCTTCAGGATCTTCAGGTATCTACTATTTACTGCGGTATGAAGCAAAATGATTTGATTAACGTAAAGGCCTACTACTGTATGTATAGAGCATTCATCTGGCTAAATAAGTGCCAGATTTGGCAGCAATTGGATAAAAAGAACTCTCAAAAAACAACTTTGAACCAACATGTTCCTAACAATTGCCAATGTATTCCTATGGAAATTATGGAAATACAGTACAGTATTACAGTATCACAATTTTTACAATACAACCAATATTAATCTCGTTTTACACTTTTTAGAGCTGATAATGAAAAAACATTAATAGCAAAAATGAAGCAAAAGGGTTCCTATCCCTGAATAATGCACCTCCCGCATTGAGATACACTTTAGAAAGAGTGCACCTTATTTGGACCATTGACCTCATTTTTAGCACAGTTTTTTTTATCATACTTGTCATAGAGATCTTTTAAGGTCTTCAAGTGTTTTTTAAGATGTAATTCATCATCAGCATCAACTTTACAGTCAAACGCACAACGAACGGTCCATTCAGAAGCCAGACAACACAGTTAAACGCATGGTCCATTTGTTACACCCCTGAAACAGGGGCAGATATAATCAGAGTGATTTTGGTGTGGTTTCCTCAATATCAGAGTTTAATAGAATGCTTTTCTCAAACAAATGCACACATTATATTGAGCAGAGAAATATACAAATAATTCGTCAACACACATGAACAAGTGGTCAAAATGGCGCAGGCATAAAACTTGTGTCACCTTAAACCGAATTTGAATATGAATTTGAGTAGTATGTTGAAAGACGAATTTGAATAGTATATGTTGAAACTGAATTCATTAGATTGGAACTAAATCCCAGTCAAGTTGAAATTGAATATAATATTTTGAAATTGAAGTCATTTGCTCTGATACATAAATTATCCTGACTGAAAATTTCGCTCTTGGAATTTTCACATTCAGTTCTCACAATTCAGTTTCAAAACGTGAAATTCAATTTCAGTAGCCTGACGAGCCAGACCCACATTAAAATGTAGGGTCTGGGCACTCACCGTTCGCAGTGCTCAGTCCGAGGGGCGGGATAATCAGTTGTCTTTCAAATTCCCTCTGCACCAATGGGACAGCGCAGCGCTATGAGTCCCATCGTTTCCCACCAGCGGAGCTGGTTGGCTAGTTCAAACGTTTGCCAACTTAATAAAAGCTTAACTCGTGTCACACTGTTCGCCAACAGCAACATCCATCTTATTTGTTTTCAAGTAGCAGGGAATTCAAGCCAAACAGTTGCAACTCTGCCATCAATCATTATGTTAAGCCCACCTAACGACTCTATACACGATTTCATTGGCCTGATATAGTTTCGATTTCTGGAACTCACAAACCAACGGAGAGTTGCTAGATTAGCCCTGCTGCCGCTAGGGGCGCGTCTAGATTTCTAGGCCACAATTTCAGTCTACCGAGACAAAAATAGCTGGTAGCTAAGGAAGAGCAATCGAGTGCAGAGCTATTGGGATCACGTGACTAGTGCCAGAGAATGTCTAATAAGGGGAGAACCTTCACTCTCGGAACTCTTCCGGTCTGGTACTGCATCTAGGGGCGCTCGCGGGCGAGTCCAGAATGAATGGAGGTCTATGGACCTGTACCCCTCAAAATCCACTTTTCTCGGGATATAATTTTTTTTCAAGTAATTTGAATATTGTATTCGAAAGGGGAGGCAAAGACAATACACTTGGTTGAGTATTATATTTTTTAAAGTCACTTAATTGTTCTAAAAAGCCTTTCAAACGTGTCAATGACGTCATTCATTAGCATGATCATAGCATAGCATAGGATCAATGCTAGCGTGTTATGGGCAACAACGACCCAATTTGTAAGAAAACGAAAGGACATGACTCCCGGATTATTTCACTTTTGATTGATAATCCATATCCATTTTTAAAAATAAAATAAAATCTGAGGGTTTCAGTTGTTAAATAGGTGAAAACAATAAATGTAGCTATGTAGCTCCATAGGACCCCATGTATTTTGACTAAGCCGATCGCCATCTAGGTGAACTCTGGTGAACTGCAGCCAAATTCGGTTTGTATGGGATTAATAGAGAGTGGGGAGGCTCTCCGTAGACGGGCTCTGCTAGTGCCGAGCGCGAAGCAAATAGCATAGTGTGGGCACCGGGTTTGCACGGTTATTAGATCTGCACGATTCATAAAACACATTCCGATTGTAGGCCTAATTACTTACCGTTTATGTAATTTTAAACAAATAAAACATTTGTTGCAGTATTATTTCAAACTTCTAGCTTGTCAATCCTTGAAATACAGAACTAGCCTAGGCTACCCAGCCATCAAACATCGATGTAGCCTAATTACCTACCGTTTTTATAATTTTAAACAAATAGGCTAAAACAGTTTTTGCAGTATTACATTTCAAACTTCCAGCCTGTCAGTCCTTGAAATACAGAACTACCCAGCTAGCCATCAAACATCAATGTACTGTCTACCAATTGCAGTAGGCTACTAAATTGCAAACTTCTAGCCTGTCATTTTTTAAAATGTCATGGGCATAACTTTCTCTCGTTTTCGTTTTTCCTACTCAACTACTGCTCTATTTCTTATCCTGGACTGCCACCTACTGGATAGAAAAGGCAACAACCTAGTATGGGAATACAAATCTACATGTTTGAATGACCACAAAGGACAAATCATTACAGTTTTCTTAAGTTTAAAGTCACTCTTGTAATACTATGATGTGTAGGCTACCTTTATTTGCTTCCAATTACATATGGTTATGGTTACGCTTTTGTCCAAAGCAACATACAAATACAAAACAATATAATGCTTAAAATGTAACTGGGAACAAATTAAGATGTTGGTCAGACTATAATAAAGAGAATAGCAATAATAAACAACCATGTCAATTCAATCAATAGCCTAATGACACAAACAATGAGAAAAAAGGGAAAATAGCCATAATAAACAATAATTTACATGCAGTCAATAATATGATAAAAATAACAATAGCATAGTAAGATTATGGAGAATATCAATAATAAACAACAATGTCAAATTAATCAACAGCCTAATGAAAATAAAACAATACTATATGATATGATAATACTTAATGAACTAAGTGCATGTTGAACAGATATGTCTTTAGACCCACTCGAAGGAGGTTCAGGCACTGATCTATAAAGATCAGTGGGTTCTTTATAGATCAGTGGGTTCAGGAGACAGCTCGCTAAGAGGGTGCTATGCTCTTTGCTTCGCGCACGGCACTAGTCACGCCATCACAATAGCTCTGCACTCGATTGCTCTTCCTTAGCTACCAGCTGTTTTTGTCTTGGTAGACTGAAACTGAATTTCACGTTTTGAAACTGAATTGTGAGAACTGAATGTGAAAATTCCAAGAGCGAAATTTTCAGTCAGGATAATTTATGTATCAGAGCAAATTACTTCAATTTCAAAATATTATATTCAATTTCAAGTTGACTGGGATTCAGTTCCAATCTAATGAATTCAGTTTCAACATATACTATTCAAATTCGTTTTTCCAATACAATTGCTCAAATTCATATTCAAATTCATATTCAAATTCTGTTTAAGGTGACACAAGTTTTACTCCATACAGGCACGCCGTATCAGGCAGCATGGTTGAGAAACATTTCTTCACTCACGCACATTAGCTACATTAAAATGCATACAAAAGTTCTCTATTTTTACATTTAAAACTCGATTTTAAACGAAGCCATTATTACACAACTGTAGATCTTACAATAACAAAAGAGGGCATGGCTGTACCTGAAACAGGGGCAGATATAATCACAGAGTGATTTTGGTGTGGTTTCCTCAATATCAGAGTTTAATAGAATGAGGAAAAAACGCGATCTCCCCTAGTTAGGTGGGTGGAGACAAAATCAATCGAGCCTAGCTCGCAGATCAAGGGAAATGGTAGGTCAATGACATAACGAATGTAATTATTAAATCAATTAAATACTTGAGACATCATAAACAACACAGATGAGTTTTGTTTTTAACAATTTGAACCACCTCTTGTAAATTATTAATCATGACTATAGTATTCAATTCAATTCTATTACACCAAATGTACTATTTTTAAACCTATAACAAACCATAAGCTAATCTTCTATTTCCAATCTGCTACACATTCAGAAGCCAGACAACACAGTCATGACATAGGCTACAAAAATATATACATTAAAAAGAAAAAGAAAAACAGAAAACCATAGCATTTTTATAAAAGATAAATGAACCAGTGTTTACAGTGATGACCGGTATTTTTCAAGTCTTTTTTCAGTATTTTTCGGTATTTTTCAAGTCAACATTGCTTTTAGTTACATAATTACATCATTTTTTGTGGAGATGAGTCATATATGTTTCCTGCAACTGAAAAAGTAATATGTTAGTACATTCCTCAATATGCAAATGTTCAATATTCTGCTGAAACCTGTCACAAAATAAATAAAAGTAAAACAGGAAGCTGTTTCTGTACCTGCAAGTTGTCTGGACAGCAGCAAAGCCAGGATTCCAATTATAATCAGAATAGGAGGTAGGTACCACATATATGAATCTTTCTCTGTCAGGAAACATAACACCTCACAATTACATTTTCTTTACTGGTTGCTTACATGAATTTAAAATTCACCATGCATGCTAGCATAGAAATAGACATAGATAAGAGAAGCAAAGCCAGGACATTAAAAGCTATGTTAAGAGCTATGTTTAGAATCCTGCATGATTTAATATGTACAGTTTTAATCATAACTCAGATTGAGACAGTACTAACCTGTGACACTGAGGGTGAAGCTCTTCCGGATGGGCATTTGCAGAGCATCGTGCGACACCCTGCATGTGTAGCTGTACCCAGAGTCCTGGGGGGTGGGCTTGAGCAGGAAGTGGGCAGTGAGGGAGTAGGTGCCGTCCGGATTGTTGCTGTGGTTGGAGAACATGACAATACCTAGAGTATTCAGCACTTCAGGCACGCGGCTTGCTCCTGGGGTAAGAGACTCCTTCAACCACTCTATGTGCACGTCCAGGGGGTAGTAGTGTGTCGCCTCACAAGCCACCATCTGCAACTCCCCCTCAGACAGAGACACCTCAGAGTTCACGTTCAGGGACACAGCGGGAGGCAGAGCTGCTCGATTATGGCAAAAATCATAATCGTTATTATTTTGGTCAAAATTGTAATCACGATTGTTTAACAAATATTCATGGGGGATGGGGGTACTCATATAACTTAAGTTGAATATATTTTCTATTTATTCATATCAGCACATTGCAGATGTATTACATTGTGATTAGCCTACTGTGATGTGTGGCATATTCAGGCATTTTGGATTAAATCCAGTGACAAGTACGCTGATGATCTGATATAAATGCTCTTTTCTTTAGAATTCTACTTCTGTCATGCTTGTAGGCTTACTCTGTTTGTATCTGCACTAGTCTGGCTCTCCGCAGCAGCATATTAGCAGCTTTTCTGTTTCTCCTCTCTGACATCTTTTCATTAGCTATCTTTTCTTGGCTCTCTGCTTCAGCTGCCACAGCAGCTCTGGTTGAAACCACTGGTTGTTAGCTGGATAACTAATAATCAAGCTGGTCGGAGTGTTTAGTTCCCCACATATTTCCAACTTTAAATGTAGCTACTCTCAAAAAACAACTTTGAACCAACTAGAAATAGAATGGTTCTTCATTCAGGTGAAAGGTTCATGGCTTTTTTAAAGCCATCAAATTGCACCTGTCCCCATCAACAAGTTGTGATTGACTAGAATGGCACATGACTCTGACTCAAGTCACTTTGCCGTTTACTGAGCACAGGGCTGAACACAAGAGTATTTTATAAAGTGTAAATCACTTTACACTTTATAAAATAGATGATAGATAGATCTTATTAAGTCATGTTTTTCCCCCCGTAAGAGTCTCTCACCCATGAGCTGCAGGGCCATGCTGTGACTGCCGGCGATTGGGGGTACGTGCACCGAGCAGACGTAGGTGCCCTCACTGGTTTCCCCTTGTGAGGGGGGATCTTGAGAGACGCAGCGTCTCCCTTAGCAATGGCCTTCACAGACACACCACTGCCCTCACTCTGGCCCGTGTGGCTGGAGTAGCTGAAGAGCTTGGAGCGGTGGCCTTTGCGCTGTAGGTGCCACTCCACAGTGAGGTGGGCTGCCTTGTGGTCTACAGCAAACTCACAGTTCAGGGTCTGCTCCTTCATCAGGCCGACCACCACAGTGGGAGTGTTGCTGAACATCAACATTACAGCTGGCCAGGCACAGAAACAGAGGCATGTGGAAAGGCATAAACTGTATGGTATTATTACCACAGTTATTATCGTACTCTGTTCTCTAAGCAATGACACTGACTTTACCTGTGGTGCTGATTATGTCTTTATCTGCAACTGGAACCCACTGGTCTGGCTGCATAACATTGGGAACATTGGAACTATGTGTGAGGAAAGAAGTGATGACAAAGAGTCCCTCCGTGTGGCGCAGTGTGCAGGTAAACCAGTTGTCGTGCTCCTGGGCTCCCAAGCTGGGCCAGCGCTCCGGCGTCCCGTCCAAGTAGTGCCTGCGCACCTCGCATTGAAGAGTGTCCAATCCACTTTTAATGTACCGTCGCATGTCCACCTTATATGCTGAGACCCACAAAGACATTTGTCAGTTGGCGTAGTACAGTGGTCCCCAAACTACGGCCCGCGAATACAACTCATTTTGGGTGACCCCCCGAAACATGTCCGTGGTATATAGCATCTGGCCCGCACGGGAGTACGACATCGTCAAACTATAACCGGCGTAATTTCCCCATTCATTCTCTATGGCGAGTCTTAACAGTACACATGTAATACTCTTTTTGTCCACTTTGTTTTGGCGCTGTTTCGCGTTTGCCATCGAAAACGGAATGAAATGTAGGCCTACCTGCAAACAATGTAAGAGGCCTATGCTGACTGCATCAGTGCTCAAAGTATTTCTAAAAGTTTATCAATTATTTGTTAATAACTAACTAACTTCTATTCAAGTTTTTCTGGGACTTTCTGGGATAATTATTTATATTTTTTATTCACATGTTCATACAGAGTTCAAAGTTCTCATCAGGTGAGTGAAAGTTAAAATGGTGGTCATTTCAGATGTGTTTGCCAGCACTTCATAAAACTCTCATAGTTTGATAACTTTAAATTATTTGTAGGATATTGCTTGTTCACAACTTGAGCTATGTATGCAAAGAAACAGAGTCTTATTATTAGTATTATTTCATTTGAGCTACATTTTACACTGATATGGCATGGTGGCAACATAAACACAGCTAGCAATGGTATTAAATTGCAGTGATGATTAAATGTAATGGAATATTCAACTAAGGTAGACTGCTGTTGTTCACAGTATTAAGCTATTTATGGTTGATATCAGTGTTGTGCGTGAACGCGTTCATTGAACACGCTAATTTTTTCGTGAACGTTGAACTGAACGCAACACATTTTTTAGTAAAGAACGAGTACTTATGTCCTTTTGATTTCTTACAGTTTGGGTCATTGTTGCCCATAACACGCTAGCATTGTGCTAATGAGTGACATCATTGACACGTTTGAAAGGCTTTTTAGAACAATTAAGTGACTTTAAAAAATATAATACATCCACCAAGTGTATTTTCTTTGACTCCCCTTTCGAATACAATATTCAAATTACTATTAAAAAATATATCCCGAGAAAAGTGGATTTTGAGGGGTACAGCTCCATAGACCTCCATGCATTCTGCACTCATGGACGAGCGCCCTCATGTGGAACCACAGAAGGAACTGCAACCAGTTCAGAAACCGGAAGTTTTACGAGAGTGGCAGTTCTCTCCATAGACATAATATACATAGACGCCGCATTGGCTGCTGGAAACAAGAAATGCGGCCGCCATCTTGGACCGGTCATACTTGGACCGGTTGCAGCAGAAGACACAAGATGACAGCACTGTGCAGCATGTTCCTTCTCAAATCGGGCGGACCATACTTTCGGGATTTACTTTTCACAAGTAAGATTTAACATAACCGTACTATTGGTTGTATTTTGTGAATAGAATATTACCAGAGAGCTGAGAAGGAGCAATCTTTGATATTACTGAATGAAAATCGTAGCCATCTAGCTAGGCTATGTTTACTCGGTGTTCACCCGGCTATGAACTGAGACTTGATAAGTCATATTCCATAACACTGACTTAGATTACAACTGACACAAGAAGGCTATTGTAGAAATAAATCATACTAGATTTGGCCGGCGTGAATTTTTACACAAGTGGCACAGACTAGCCTATTGGGATAATCGCTAGCTGCTACTTGTAGCCTAAGTGTGTTGGTGGTAGCCTCACTATTTCCTGAATAAAGTAACTTTTCAATAGCTCAACTTCTTTATTTATCAAGTAGCTTAGCCAGACAAGCTACACTTTTCTTGTCATGTGAAATTAGCTCAATTTAAAGTAGCTTCCTATGTAGTGAACTAGCCTACTGCTGTGTTTGTGTTAGGCTACTAATACATTTGACTGGGTGGTAGTTTTGTGTAGTTTTTTATTCATGGCAGAGTAACTGATAGTTTAGCTCACTAAAATTTCGAAGTAGCTTGCCCAACACTGTATTATTCACATGTCATGTACCCTAACAAGAATAAGATGCCTCTCAAATTCCTTTTCATTCATTTTATTTATTATTTTGTATCTCCAGAACAACTGCCTTGTTCAAACTGTGACTGTGAATGAACTGCGGTCTCCTCACACCCTGGAACTGAGGAAGGTGCAGCTCTTCATTGCAGTACTGCAGGGCATCTGCTACACTGTGACTGAATGTTTGATTTATGAGCTCCACCTTCATCACCTGCATTCGCCACTCTGTGTCCCATTTTCCCATCGTCTGGTTGACTCAGTCCTCTTTTATGGAGTTTACCCAGTTTACTATGCCATCTTATTTGCCCACCTGCTGTCTGAAGCACTTTTGTTCTCAGCCAAAGTGTACCCAAGCAATTTTAGCAATTTTAGCAAGGTGGGAACATACAAAATGACATGCACCAGTTGTCGAAATCATAGAACCAACTGCATGACGGTAACTCTGTCTCACTGAGCCTGTGAAGACCTCCCTGATTCTTTACTGATTGCAATGAGCGGGTTGATCTTAGCAGTTTCTAAAATGTTTCTTAATTCCTTTTTATTTAATCTCTTCATTGGGGCTGGAACCTTTCTGTGAACTGTAAATAACAGATGCTGTTGATGAACCCATTGACACTGTACAAGTGACAAGTCACCTTTTGTCTTGAATTGATGAACTGTTACACTTACTATGCCAAACCAATGTCTGTTTTTTTAAGGATCAGAAACAAACCTACAAACTTGCACTTCTGATATTTATGGAACTTGTCTAACAAATGCTGTTGATATTGAACCCAGTTACTCCATTTCCTTTATGCCACACCAATGTCTGTTCATCACTTTTTTTTTTGATGGCACTGAACTGAAAATGTTAATGGATTTTTTCTGTAAATTTAACTCATTAAAACTTGTATCAAACCAGTTTTTGTCTATGCTGTCAAACGTGGATTAGTTATGTTCCCAGTTTTTATATTGGATGTCATCACTTTATAATATATCATATATCAGAATATTCTATTACTGTTAAGCCCACTATGAATATTAAAATACACACAACCATGTTTCCTGTATCATACAGCTTTTCTACTGGGAGGTTTACAACTTATTCTGAGTCAATTTACCCAAGTTTGTCACTAAACCACATAGGCCTACTTGGAATACCCTCAGATGTCTGAATGGCACTGATCTCACTTAAATGTTTATGGAACCTTTCTGTGGACTGTGAATAATGCTGTTGATGGAACTTTTCTGTCAACTGTGAACTATATTTAACTCATTAAACTTGTATCAAACTAGTTTTGTCTATGCTGTCAAACATGGATTATGTTCCCAGTTTTGATATCGGACGTCAGGTCACTTTATCATATATAAGAATATTCTATCACTGTTAAACCCACTATGAATATTAAAATACGCTAAATCGTGTGTCCTGTATCATAGCTACATGTATGACCTTTGCAGCAAAAAAAACCGCGTGAGAATCTGTTCGGTATTCAGTGAGATATGATTAATTAAGTGCGCTGACAGCTCATCTCACCGGCCAAACAGATTACACTGAGTGGAGTGGATGACCGGTCCAAGATGGCGGCTCCAAATCTCGTCAGCGTTAGTAAGGAGTAGCGGTCGATGCGGCGTCTATGTATATTATGTCTATGGTTCTCTCCTTATTAGACATTCTCTGATAGCATCCTGGCTTCCGCACAACGTTACCCGTGATGAATTGCAGCAGAGCGGGGTAGGCATAGCAACGCCGCGTAGCAGGCAACGACGAGAGCATAAAACTTTTAAAACATAAAACGAGAAGTATAAAACTGGTCTACCTTGTCTGTACTGCTGCAAGTTTAATCACCTGGTAAGAAACCCACAATTGCAGTGTCATGAGCAAATGTCTAATGAGCAGCTTCAAAGAACGTATAGTGATTTCTAGCTCATAGTGTGAAAAAAGTATTTATTTAAATAAGTAAATATAAGTATAAGTATATATACTTTTTTGATCCCGTGAGGGAAATTTGGTCTGCATTTAACCCAATCGGTGAATTTATATACATAGAACATAGTGAGCTGGCCCTCGGAAGAAAAAGTTTGGGGACCACTGGCGTAGTTGTAGCCTACACACATTAAGACAAGGAGTCGACACTTTATGTTGAACAGACTAACCTGTGACAAGGAAGGTTAATAACCGGAATGCACTGGACTGTCTCCGGGCTTGCCAAACTGCAGTCCAGCATTTCGAAGTTGATATTTTGGTTCCGATACGTTCATCTTCTTCCCTTGAACTAGTTCTGGACGATCACAACATGTTCGTCAATAAAACTCGCATGGCAACCAACGAACCTCATGTATAGGCTGAGAGATAACAGCTGTAAAGCAAAATAAGTATGTCAGTTTGGAATAAACCGCAAACAAATCGATTCGATCGCAACAATTCAATCGATGAAGCTGCCATGGCACGAATCCAATAAACACTCACAAAAGTCTAACCTGTCAAAAGCACGGAAATAAGAGCACCAAATATCAAAACCATTGTGATTTATGTTAGCCAAAACGGCACACCAGTAAGCCCAACAGGTGTTAATTCACAAACTTCCGCGTTAGTCTTATGGGCCGTTCTTTTTGTCTTCTAATCGCGACTTGCATCTCGATAGTGACGTCACGTCTGTATCGGAAAACAGGGGCCTCATTACAGAAACTTCCTAACTCTGAAATCCTATCCTAACTTAAGTTAGGAAGGCATTTAGAGGTTTTGGTATTACAGAAGCAGGTTTCCTAACTTAACTTAGGATGAGATCCTATCTTATCTTAAGATAGGAATTTAGCCATTACAGAATCATCCTAAATTAAGAAATTCCTAACTTAGGATGCCTAAATTAGGTTGCCATTCACCCTGTCCTAAATCAAAATAACTGTCACTAACTGAAAAAAATATGGCAGCAGCACTGCTTGTAGGTATCTTTGACAATGAAGATGAACACATTAACAGAAATGTAATGGCAGAAAGGCTACTTAGACCGCATTATGATGTGTTAAATTTTCCAGACCGTGTTTTAATTTCATTTTATCGCCTGCCAAGACATTTAATTTTGAATTTGGTGGAAGAACTACGCCCAGTTCTGAGAGGCCTACAAGGAGACATGGAGCCTTGCCAGTGCTTGTGCAGGTAACAAAATGCTCTATTTTTTGCCAAGGTTGACTTCCAGACTGAGGTTGCAAGCCTGTCTTGATTGTCACAGCCATTGTATTTCATGCAACCTCATGGAAGTCACCAAAGCCATCTGCAATCTGGCACCAAATTATATTCAGTTTCCGCGTGGAGAAGAGCTTCTGCAGATAAAGGAGGAGTTTTTACAACTGAGTGGAATACCAGGGGTAGTTGGGCTTATTGATGGGTCACTTTTTCCAATCAAAGCTCCAAGTGGCCCAAGTGAGCCGGCATAATCGGTGCCGTAAAGGATACCATGCCATAAACGCTCAGGCCATAGGGGACCAAAATATGGTTATACGCCATTTGTTGGCAAAGTGGCCTGGATCCATCCACGATTCATTCATATTCAACACCAGGTAGGTCCTTGACACTAACATAAATTATTGTTTTACAGACTTCATTATAGGCTTCACTCAAATACTATTTAAAATATGAAATGTGCCCATTTACAGTGATATCAATGCTTACCTGGGTGAGGGCAGGGCAAGTGGATGGCTTTTGGGAGACTCGGGATACCCCTTGAAACCCTACCTAATGACACCAGTCATGAATGAGCAGACAGAGGCAGAGAGGAAGTATAATGTGGCACACAAAAGGTGCCGTAGCCGTCAGGAGAGGCTTTATGGTATATGGAAAGGAAGGTGAGACATACTGCTTTGATGCATTCAGTAGTGTAGATAAGGAGTGTGTAGTAACCCTGAAGAAGAAGCTAGTGTTAAACTATACACTTCAAAAGCAATGTAGCAAATGTATAAGTTTAATATGATTTAATATTAATATGGACTATAACATCATACCAAAAATTAAAGCCTGTTACCATGATGGCAATACAAACTAACTGGTTAATTGGTGCAGTGCTGGTTAATTTATGTTGTTGTAGATGGAGATTGTAACACACTGGCTCGGAGTATGTACATTCAGGGGAGACCAACGCAGTGTTGAAATAATAATAAATGAATTTATTAAAGAAAGTTAAACATAAACTAATATTTCGGAATAACGATAAGGGTGAGGTGCAAATCAGTGTAGTGTTAGTTACGCAAAAGTGAAGTGTAAGTCAGTACAGAGACGAAGGTAACGCAACAAAATGAATGCCAAGCCGGGAGGAGGAGAACCGCCCTGGAGTGCAGACTGAGCCGATCTTAAATATCACTCCCAATCAGGCACACCTGGGCACACAGGGGAAACAAGCACCCAGGCACGTCAGTGCCAATGGGCGGAGTTAGGACACAGCGGCCTGGGCCGTGACATATCCCCCCCCTTAAAACAGAGGCCCAGAACTGTGGGCCTCTGTCACTAATCAAATCCAAAATCCCCCTGTGACGATAAAATATACATAAATGAGTATATGCAATAACATTTCTGACTCATCCCATTATCGCCCAACACATCAGCATCCACCACCAACATACACTCTACCCTCCACCATACACTCTCCCAGGGGTCAGATGGAGACCCCACACTCACACCCATCACCACGTCTCACTCTCTAGCCCCTCGGCCACCTGGCCCTCGATTGTTCTGGAGCCTGAAAAAGTACTCTAAGAGGGACAGGGGTAGACAGACAGGACATAAGAAAAGTGAAACAGGCAAGCCTCACACAATCGGGGAACGCGACAGTGCATCCGCCATAACATTTTCTATGCCACGAATATGCCGTATCTGCAAATCGTACGGCTGTAAGAATAACACCCACCGCATGAGGCGTTGATTAGGGTTTTGCAGAGAGTGTAAAAATGTCAATGGATTATGATCTGAATACACAACAATGGGATGGACTCCACCGCCTACATACACATTAAAGTGCTGTAGAGCCCATACCAAGGCGAGAGCTTCTTTTTCAATCGTTGAGTAGTTAAGCTGATACTTGTTAAACTTTCTAGAAAAATAACAAACAGGGCAGTCAATCTCCGTCTCATCCGATTGTAAAAGAACAGCACCGGCCCCCACCTGGCTGGCATCAACCTGGATCTTAAATGGCTTGTCTAGCATGGGGGCAGCCAAGACGGGGGCAGTACTGAGCAGCAACTTAGCATTCTCAAATGCCTGCTGGCATTCCGGGGTCCAGGCAAACTTTGCCTTACCCTTGAGCAAATTGGTGAGGGGTGCAACGGCAGTAGAAAAATTAAAACAAAACTCCGTAGTAACCGATCATGCCTAAAACCGCATTAACTCCTTTTTTCGTTGTAGGAGGTGGAAAATGATCAATGGCCGTCACCTTAGCGCACAGGGCCACTTCCCCTGACCCACTACCTTCCCCAGATAGACTCACGATTCGCCTCGCAAATTCGCATTTTGCTAAATTGATAGTCAAATTAGCCTCGACAAGCCTCTCAAACAAAGCTTTAAGCCTGGAGAGGTGTTCCTGCCAATCACCACTACATGTCACCAGATCGTCTAAGTAAACTGCGCATCCCTCAAGACCCGAAATCACGCGATTCATAAGGCGTTGAAAACTGCAGGGGGCGTTACGCAATCCAAAAGACATGACGTTGTAAGAAAACAGTCCAGACTGGGTGACGAACGCAGAGATCTCCTGAGCTCTTGCAGTTAAAGGAATTTGATAGTAACCCTTCAAAAGATCGCATTTGGTTACATACCTCGCTGCGCCCACACGGTCTATACAGTCCTCCATACGAGGAAGGGGAAAGGAGTCCGGTTTAGTGACCAGGTTTACCTTTCGGTAGTCTGTACAGAAGCCGAAAAGTAGAATCGGTTTAGCGACCAATAGACAGGCGGCGCCCAACTGGAGTATGATGGCTTAGCCAACCCATTACTAAGCAAATACTGGACTTCGTCATCTAAAACCTTCTGTTTAACTGCCGGCACACGGTAAAACCGCTGTCTAATTGGATTAGCCTCACCAACCTCTATATCATGTTCCATTAAGTTTGTGCATGACGGTACATCGGAGAACAAACTAGGAAAAGCCAAAATTAAAGACTTAAGATCACCCCTCTGATCAGCAGGCATATGACCTAACAGGCCATCAAGATTTTCCAACATCTCTGAATTTCTTAACCGCGGCAACAGGATGCAGTCGTCTGGGCCGACCTCATCCTCCCCTCAGCTGCCACCCTCTGAAGAGAAGAGGTCGCGACCCCTACAGCCAGCAACCGAACTAACCGGATCACCAGGCTCCCTCCGGTCCTGGGTGACTGAGAATAGTAGGGTTTTAATAAATTCACGTGACAAAGTTGAGGACTTTTTCCTATTTGGTGTCGCAATCAAATAATCCAGCTCATTTACCTGACGGACCACTGTAAATGGACCGGAGAATCTTGCCCGCAAGGGAGAACCAGGCATTGGCAACAGCGCCAATACCTGATCCCCTGCACTAAACACTCTAGACTCGGCCTTGCAATCAAACACCTTTTTCATACGTGCCTGCGACTTGCAGAGATTTTTTGCAGCACATTGCCACGCCAAAAACAACCTACGCCTAAAACCATCAATGAAATCAATAAGGTTGACTGGCGGCTCTGACTCTTGTAGGCCATCTTTTAGCACAGACAGAGGACCACGGACTTTATGTGCGAAAACTAAATCGTTTGGACTAAAACCCAAACTATCCTGCGATACCCCGCGAGCAGCCAGCATCAACCACGGAAGACCCTCCTCCCAGTCGGCTGGAGTTCGAACAGTCTGTAGCGCAGCAAGGACTTGAGTGTAAGATGAAATCGCTCAAGAGCGCCTTGGCTCTGCGGATAATAGGCACTACTCAGATTATGTTTTATTCGAAGATGTTTCAAAACTTCAGCAAACATTTTAGATGTAAAGTTACTGCCCCTATCGGATTGAACAACCCTGGGTATCCCGAACACTGAAATGAACTGCGAGAGCGCCTTTACGATAGACTTCGTATTGATACTTCTCAAAGGAAATTTGCTTGACACATAACCGTTAACAAATAAAGAGAACCGGACTTTGAAGGAGGCAAATGGGCCAACGAGTCAATCAACAACAGCTCAAAGGCTGGCCCACTGCTGGGATGGGACGCAGAGGTGCAGGTTTAATCGCTTGGTTCGGGTTTGCCAGCAAGTTGACAAATATGGCAAGTCTTAATGTAAGCTGCCACCTCACGTTTCAACCTCGCCAGAAAAAGTTCTGTAACAACCCGATCGTAAGTCTTCTTCACGAAATGCCCCGCTCCCTCCCCATGTGCTGTTTGTAAAACCAGTTCTCTATATTTACTCGCACGACGACTGAACCAATGTGTCACACATACCATTGTTAACAAGAATAAATTTTCGCACAAGTAAGCCGTCAATAATAAAATACCCCTTATCTACGTTCGGTAGCTCCTCTTCAGGCAAGGCCGGAAGCAATCAACTCAGCCAAGCCCTCATCACGTTCTGAGCCTGAATAAAATCGTCCACGATCAAAGGATATAGGTAAAACAGGCAACTGAGGAAGAGAACGTTTACCTTGAGACTCCGTCGAGCCATTCACTACCTGCGGCGCAACTTTTTGCGCAGTCACCGCAAGCAGTGAAAACCTCGAAATCTCGCCACACTCATCTGATCTTAAAGCCTGGACAGGCTCAGTGGTCACTACCAGAGATGCTGGCCCACTAGCCCACACTTTATCTTTAGCAAGTAAGTTTCCCAAAATCACGTCAACGCCAGGCACTGGTAATGCTGGCCGAACCGCAACAATCACCTCTCCCTCCACCAGATCGGAACTCAATACAATCCTGTGAAGGGGAACGGACATGGATGTCATCCCAATGCCCCGAATTAGAACACTTTTCCCCGTGCTTGATTCACCAGAAAAGGGTAGAACCGATTCAGATACGAACGTTTCCGTAGCACCGGTGTCACGCAAGATTTTTACGGGTTTTCGCTCAGATGAACCCCCTAATGAGACGAAAACCATCCGCGGATGAATGGGCGTGAGCGGCCACCCACAGACTCATCCGCAACAGTGACCTCAGCTCTAGGCGGCTCGCTACAGGTGCTGCCGACCCGAAGCACCTGCCGGGATAGCATCACCTGCTGGACAAAATGCCTTTCCCTCTATTACATTTTTAAGTTTATACGGTCGGACAGGAACTGCGCACAAACTCCACTTGGCCGGTTTCGCTTTGTTCTTATTTTTTGATTTCAACACTTCACAGTCCGCTTTCCAATGCCCAACCTCCCAGCAGTAATTACAGCGATCAGGATCAGACTTATTGCGCTCAGACGAATCTTTAACTTCTGATTTGAATTCCAATTGTCATAAAAGCGGCGGCCCATGTTCTTCTCCAGCAGAGAAATGAGTATTAAAGTGATCTCTAGATTTAGCTTTATGCTAAAAACATACTCATCGGCCAGCACTGCTGCTTCAGTAACCGTTTTTATTTTGTGCTCATTAATGAATGTAGCTAAGCGGTCGGGAACGATATTCTTAAACTGTTCCAATATCATTAAATCTACTAACTCCTCACGTGTGTTAATGTTAACTGAGGAACACCAACGGTTAAAAAACCCAACTAGGTCTCTAGCGACCTCAGCATACGTTTGACGGTCACCTTTCCTCCAGTTCCTAAACCGTTGTCTATAGTACTCTGGAACTTGTTCATACGCTCTTAATACCGCTTCTTTTACGCTCTGATAATTTTTACGCTCGGACCCCGACAGCGCCACAAACGCATCTTGAGCACGCCCAGTAAAAGTGGTCTGAAGCAGCAGTGTACGGTTTGAGTCACTCCACTCATGTTCGTCAGCAATACCTTCAAAAAGAGAGAAAAAAATATCAGGCTCACGGTCATTAAACTTCGGCAAAAACCTAATCATATGGGACAGGTTTTTCTCCGTGCCCATTAACGACCCAGAGGAATCCCCGTCACCCCGCATTTTCCCTTCAGCAATTAATCTTAACCTCTCTCTCTGAAGATCGCTGTCTCGCTCAGTCTCTACTTGACGTTGTTTAAGTTTTTCCAATTCTAAATCACGTTCAATTCGTCTTTGTTCTAAGTCACACTGTTTTTCATATTCTTGTTTCTTTTCTTTCTGCTTCTATAAGCTTTTAAGTTCTAATTCATTTTTTTTTTTTCAAGCGTCTCTTTCGGCCGGCCTCTAAGCGCCGGAGTTCCAGTGCATGTTTTAATTCACGTTCTTTCACATGTGCCATATTCTCCTTTTTGCGTCTTCTTTCCTCTGCCTCTAGGCGTTTTAGTTCTAATGCACGCTCCTGCTCACGTTCCGCTCTCTCTTTCTCTCGTTCCGCTGCCTCGAACCGTTTCTGTTCCATTTGTAATTTTAAAAGTTCAGCCTGTTGCTCAAAACTGAAAACCTGTTCACCATTAGGAGTGGAGGTCGCTGCTGGGCCATAACCACCGGGTGCTGGATTTATCGACATAATCATCAATTCAACTAGTTTGGATTTTATACGTTCTTTCAGTTCTTGCTTTTTAAGATCTTTTGGAATATGTTCGAATCCATAATGATCAATCACTTGACATAATTGATCCTTCGTTAAACTTTCCAACAAAACCTCCGATGGAGACTCAAAAAATTCTTCAACCTTCACTGTAGGCATCTCCTTTTCGTTAACGTTGATGTAACTAAGTGCGTTAACGTTAACGTTGATGTAACTGAATGCGACTCACTAATCAAAAACAATTTTACAAAGATAGACGCTATAAACAGGCAAACAATCAGGCACAGGTATTACAGCCACCCCATTTCCCCGATACAAGAGCTGCCCCGTATCTATCTCCCAAACATTTCCCTAAATATTTCCACCTCTAGTCTTCAGTATGCCCCCATACAATTGAGTTGCTCCCGCAACCCCAGCGCGTTCGACACACCAAAAACAATAAGTTAAAATAAAAAAGGCAAAGAAATAAACAGCGGTAAAGTGTTTGTACCTGGGGGGGGGTTCACGTTAGCCCGGTAGGTCTAACCTACCTTCCACCCACTTAACAAAGGCACCTGTACCCAATCGACCTGTAAACTGGCGGCGTCAACCTTGCAGCCAAAGAAACGCACAGGCTGCCAGGCTCCAATGGCTCCCCTCCTCCACGGCAACCCAAAACAAAGCAAAACACAAACCAATCAAGAAATTACCAAGCAATCAATTTAAGTCACTAATCCAAACTAACCACTTAGCTAAACAAACAATTACTGCATGGTACTCCCCAATTTCGAAAACACGTTTTTGCTACAACAGGTAATTTACACCCGTGAGCACAAATAGGCTACCAGAGGCAATATTTAACTTGACCAACAAATTAACTTATTTTGTAACCACCAGACGAAGTTAGCTAAAAAAAATTACGCACCAATTCGGAACACTCACGGCTCGAGCCCCCACATGTAACACACTGGCTCGGAGTATGTACATTCAGGGGAGACCAACGCAGTGTTGAAATAATAATAAATGAATTTATTAAAGAAAGTTAAACATAAACTAATATTTCGGAATAAGGGTGAGGTGCAAATCAGTGTAGTGTTAGTTACGCAAAAGTGAAGTGTAAGTCAGTACAGAGAGGCGAAGGTAACGCAACAAAATGAATGCCAAGCGGAGGAGGAGAACAGCCCTGGAGTGCAGACTGAGCCGATCTTAAATATCACTCCCAATCAGGCACACCTGGGCACACAGGGGAAACAAGCACCCAGGCACGTCAGTGCCAATGGGCGGAGTTAGGACACAGCGGCCTGGGCCGTAACAGAGATGCCATGATAAGAGTGGGGGATATCTTCAGTATTCCCCTGAGAGAGTGGTGATGTTTGTGAAGGCCACTGCTGTGCTGCACAACATATGCAGGATGGATGGCTAATCTCCCGGACCCTGAAAACATCCCGGTTGAAGATGTGGAGGAAGGCCATGATGGCATAGGCCTACATGATGGTGCACAGACTGGCAGAACAACAGTCACAACAACAACTTAATTGCACATTATTTTACAAGATAATTAAAGACAAAACATTGCAGTTTGATTTAAAATATTTATTTTTGACAATATTAAATAAATACATTTAAATAAGTGTGCATTTTTTTTTATAGTTCAGAGAGATCGACAATGTTGTTCCCTCAATTTTTTAAATACTCCTTCATAAATTCGAATTTTTCTTTTTCCAATTGCAGTCTCTCCTTATCAATATTTACTTTTTCTCTCATTACCAGCAGCTTCTCCTTCTCCAACTCCAGAAGCTCCTCTTGTAGGCCTATGTGCTTCTTCTTTTTAGCTGTAGGGAAGAATTAAAAACTGTGAATCTTAGATTCAGAATCTAGGCACCTTTCCTTGAACAGCATAGACTAAACGGGACATTACAGTACATACCTTAACTGTTCATATGGAGTAGCATACAGTTGAGACAGCATCATTGTAAAAATGCACCTCATAGCCTATTTATTTTAAATTACCATCAACGTTGAATTCGACTTACCAGGTGATGGGATGACAATTGCTGGTGGCAGATTCATAGTGTCACACTCTGAATCCATCAGCGTTAATATGACCCTTCTCGATTCAGGGTCAGACGATGTCGACTGACACACCTCGCCACTTCTCTGCTCACACAGCTCATCCAGTCCCACCTCTGTGCCGGTTGCAATGCCTATGATACACAAATGATTTCACGTTAGGGAGTTGTCAGCGTTGGCTTTTCTTTTGCTGTCTACATAGCTCTAGGCCTACATAGACTGTATTTTGTCTGGTTCGACACAAGTAACATGTAGCTTCTGGTGGCCCTATTCTGGGGTTACTATGTTGCCACTCCTCCAGGTAGCCGTTAATGCTGCTACATTTTAGATTATCATCGTTAACGTTACATCGTAGCACTAGCTAGCTGGACGTCTGTAGCCTGCTACACGCCCCCAAAATGTAGACACACTGACACTAGTTGACATTAGTTCATACCAATTATGAGGTCCACTCTTTAGGTATATGCCCAACCTAAACTTAGCGCTAGCGTTCTTGTCGTTTAGACATGATATGTCTTACTGAAGACAAACTTTAATAACATTAGTTGCGATTGCCAAGCTAGCAGCTGGCTAATTTTGCATGGAAGCTAGTGCTGAAATCAACTTACCTTCGGGTGTAAACTTGACCCATGACGGCCAGGATCTTCTCCTCCAGTGAGGTTAGGGGCTTCACTTCTGGGCAAACCAGCCCCGTCTTTTTGCTTGGTCCCTCCTTTGTAAGACCCCCTGATCTTAGCATCACTTGCTAGAGAGGACCACTTTTTCTTTGTACTCTCCACCGCCCCTCAGCATCCCACAAACCGCTGAGACAGAGTCCGCCCACCTCTTTCCAGTGTCTATCTTTAGACTGCGACGTTACGGTCATTGAAAATTTCCCGAACAATAAATGTTTCCTGTCTTCCACCGCCTGAACTAATGCCTCCAACTCGTCTTGGCTGAAATTAAAAGCCCTCCTCTTCTTATCAGCTGGACCTGCCATGACCGTAGCTTGCTGTTTCGTTTAGGCTTTCGTTAGGCTTTAACGTTAACTTTTAAGCTCATTTGTCGTTACAGTTATGCGTTCTATCAGTCTCGTGCACATTCTAACTGCAGAAAAAGACATAAACTGTTGATAGCCGTCGAAAAATCAGATTGATAGAACATTTAGGATTTTCAATAATAAAGATAAGATAGGAAGCCACAGATAAGATAGGAAACGGACATTAGGTTAGGCACTGCTTCTGTAATAGGAAGTTAGGATTTTTCCTATCTTTGGTTTCCTAACTTAAATTAGGATGAGCAGTTAGGATTCTTTCTGTAATGAGGCCCCAGGTAACAGCTGTTTTTTGCCTTCTGTTTGTACACAACACGACGAGTCGGAGATAATGATGGACGCCCCCAGGAAAGTCGCTCTTGCATTAGCTCTGAAAGAGTACAGAGAGCTACAATCCAAGTATGTGGTTCATCAGCGAAATATGGAAGAAGATGATAGAAAACGGAGAATGTAAGTACATGTTTCAGCGAATTTGAAAGTAGTTTATGAATGTTTTAACCGCTGTTTAAGTGAAAATTCCGTTGCTACGTAACGTAGGCCTAACTTGTAACGGCTTTTTATGTGTAACATTGTAGCCTAACGTTTGTTGCGACATGCAGATGTCCAATCAAAGGTTAAATAGCGGAAGCGGGAGTTGGGCTACTCATCCACTGAGACATCATTACACTGGAAACACAAGGGAAGTCAATTAATAAAACAAGCGCGATACACGAACGGGGGTAGTCACATACAAAACACCGGGTAAAACACATGATGTAGGCTACAACCTAAAGAAAGACTCTAGGCCTACAAGCGAACACATACATGGCAAGATATAGGCTACACAATTACACTCACTAAAGATGCAGTTTTTAAATGCAGCCTACCTAAGATGTTGAAAGATATTAGTAGAACTTTATTCTAGGTTTTCTAAGCCGAATGCTGTAAGCTACTCGGATACGTTAACCTGCAACAAAGAAAGGTGCCCCAGTCTGCTCTTTTTGATAGGCTTGCCTGATTTTGCAGCCTCAACTGGATGATGGAATATCCCACTTTAATTAGAGTCTACCTATATGTTATATAAGTTTAGAATGCCTATTCTGTAAAGTTCTTAAGATCTATTGCTAGTATATGCAATCAACCCATTTTTACTGCCTTAAGAAACAAAACAATATAACAAAGCAATAGATTTTAAACAACATTTATTAATTTTAGGTTTTCTCTTTCATCAGGGCACTGATCTCGATTGTGTTGCGCTCCAGACATCAAATTATCCTCAAAGACGGGAACTGAGTGGGAAATAATGCTCAACTGGAGTGAAGCCACCTTTGCTTGTCATTTGAGGATCTCAAAACACCAGTTCGAGTACCTCTTGACCAAGTTACAGGAGAACGGCCTACACACTGACAACACTCAAGGAAGGACTCCGGTGCCTGATACCAAGAAGGTTCTAATTTTCCTCTGGTATATGGCCAATCAGAACAGCTTCAGGGAGATTTCTGACAAATTTGATGTATCACAGTCAGCAGCGCATGGAATCATCCACCAAGTGCTGACCATCATGTCAGGCATAGGAAACACCTTTATCTCCTGGCCAAATGCTTGTGAAAAAGCTGCCTCTGCTGCTGCCTTTCACCGTGTCTGTGGCCTTGATGGGGTTATTGGGGCAATTGATGGCTGCCACATCAGGGTCCAGAGGCCACCCATAAGAGGAGGGGATTATATGAACCGAAAGGCATACTATTCTGTTCTCCTTCAGGGGATTGTGGATGACCGGGCCCGCTTCATTGACATCTTTGCAGGACCACTAGGCAGGGTGCATGATGCCAGAATGCTGAGGAGTTCCACATTCTTCACACAATGGCAGAAGATGGGGGAACACTGTCTGCTTGGGGATAGTGCCTACATTGGCCATGCCTTCCCATTCATCAAGACTCCAAGGCGTGACAATGGGGCTCTAACGGTGGAAGACCTTAGGCACAACTCAAAGATCAGCCAGGGGAGGGTTATTGTGGAGAATGCCTTTGGAAGAATGAAGTGCAAATGGAGGCGTCTATGTGACCTCCAGAACACCCGCATTGACATTGTGGTCATGATCATTATGTCTGCTTGTTTCTTACACAACATGTGTATCGCTGCTTCAGCCGTATGTCCAGAACACCGACTGGCTGCCCAAGGCAGGACGATCACAATGAGTAGACTCATTTTTACAGTTGAAAAGCTTCTAAATATATTTACTCTTACAATGCATTCGCTTTCTGTTGCTATTGATGTTTACTTGTTATATTTTGTGTGTACTAATGATAATGTTTTACCTAAATTGAATGCTTCACCATTTTCTAGCCCACAGTATGGTTTTGAGCAATTAAATATTTATTTTCCATAAATAAGAAACAGAATAAAAAAATGATTACAAAATATATTATACATACATACACACACACAACTTCACTTAACAAACTAAAGATTTTGAATAAATATATATATATACATACACAGCTTAACAAACAAATATAATTATATTAAATAATAACATATAATAATATGTTGGCGTGAGGTGGTGGCAGAGACAGTAGGTGTTGATGTGCGTGAGGTGGTGGCAGAGACAGTGGTGTGGGAGGTGGTGAGTGTGGCAGCTTCACTGCAAACCACTGCTTCCTGTCTTCGGACATCCACCCCATCTTTTGTTCCTACAAAAGGGAACACCACATCATGTTGGGCCCCAAGCAGATCATCCATTTCTTTATAGAATTGGAAATGCATGGGGCCCTTCCCTGTGCTGGTGTTATTATTTTTGACCTTTTTATACCCCTCCACTAAGGTGCACCACTTCCTGGCCACCTTGTCAGGGCAGAATGCTTCTTTGTATTGTTCAGTTAGTTTTGAGGCCATATCTGCCCACAGCTCCTTCTTATTCTTCCGGCCAAACTTTAGCCGGCTGTTGAGGTCCCTCATAGATTTTGGGAGACCCTCTCCCTCCCTCTCCAGATGTAGCCTCATCAGGTCCACCAGGAAGAGGGTTTGCTCCCTCGTAAAAAAATCATGCTTCCGCATGGGCAGCGCTATGGGATCGTCAGCAGAGGGTGCCTCAGGGCAGCTGCCTATATAACACATAAAAGCAATATGCCAGTAAGCACAAGGTTATTAACATCCTTACTAATGCTATTCTAATGATCAAACTATGGTCATTATTTCCATTATACCAGCTTCAACGAGGTTGACCTTGATGGATAGGTCCCCATCAGCATAGAATACTGTGGGGTCGGCTTTATGCTGGTACAGAGGACCAGGGAACCGCAGGGTCCTCTGTGAGTTGAGGAACAGGTCCATGTTCTCTCCTAAATACACTAAAACACACACATACACGGCAATTACATTATAGCCATGATTTAGCTTGAATGAACATGTAATGGTACTGACCGCAATTGGCTTGTCAATCCTTGACCTATGTTTCAGGTCTCAACTAATTATTACACATATAACAACCCTGAAGAGGTTTCCATTGTGTTCAGAGTGGGTGAAGTGCTTTGCTCTAACCAGGCACATTAAGGATTCACCCATTTAAGGCCTATTCACACCAAGAACGATAACTATAATCATAACGATAAAAGCGTTCACAACGATAACAGATAGGCCTAGTTTGTGTGTGAACGTCGTCATTCATATTAATTAACGCACAATATATTTATAGTTACCGTTGTCGTTCTTGGTGTGAATGGGCCTTTAGTGACTAGCCTAATATGCTTGAACAATAGCATCTTTCTGTGTTTAAACGTTAATCAAATATAGACATATGTTCATTACATATTGCCAAACATATTTCACAGTTTGATATCTGAATATGCCGTTATGATTAACGTTAACGGTAACGTATGCTACTGCTCTGACTCGGCATTGTTGACATAGCAACATGGAGCGTCTCTAGACAATTTTAACGGCACAAGCTACAAAATAACTTATTAGGCGGCACTTGACACATAAAAAGACTGTAGCGACATGCCTATAGGTAACAGTATACAGTGCTGTGTGTACGACTTCTTCATTTGGTTACAACAAAGACAAAAGTGCTTTAAATAGCATAAAACCATAATTTTAACTTACGTGTGATGCTTGTAGTAGCCATCTTGTAAACTGAACTCGAGGTCCTCTGAGTTCAGACGACTTGATGAGTTGTTTAAACAACCTCGGGAGCATTCTTTTTGCAACGTCCATTTCGTAACCCAGGTAACCGGCTCGCAAATCGAGTTCGGTGGACAAAAAGAACGGCCTATTAAACGCAGGGCCGGGCAGAAGGAAATCCTGCGCCCTGGGCGAAATAGGAATATACCGCCCTCATATTCATAGACTGCGTGCCACTTTCGACTGGAGTGAGAGTGGGGCTGGTCATATTCCCACCGGCCTCGTGGCTACGGCCAAACAACACCCGTGGGAATATGCATGACCAATCCCACGATCACGAGTGCTATATTGCTTTTATACAACAAATCTACCACAAACTAAATAATCTGAAAACACCCCATTATTGTTTAAAAATGTTAATTTCGACATCGTTCTTACGCATCAAAAAAAATAGTTCCTTTTCAATAGACAGCGCCTTGGTTGCTAGGTAACCAACATTCCAGACCCTCGTTACAGGTCTTTGTGGTTTACAATTGTCTTCTTGAAAGAAATGTTGAAAGTCGGGCTGAAATCACATTCATATCTAGGTTTGCTGCATGCATGTTACAAGGACACTGGGCCATGTCATGTAAGGGATATGGTACTGCAAAAAAATGGAAACATAGTCTACATTGCAGAACCACTCAACTTTATTGTTGCTAGGATATGGGGACGCTGGCTTAGACACGCCACCGGCCTGGCATCATGTTTTTGTTTGTTTTTATGTAATGTTCGTAATTTTTATGTTATGTCATGTTTATTTTTGTATTGATTTGTCTAGTTAAATGTTTTCTCTCTTTATTTATGTTATTTTTGATAGTTTTCGTGTTATTCTCTTAGTCCTTTTTGCTGCTTTCGAGTCGGCTGGTGTTGTTGGCGTCTGTCCATTGGGAGCTTGCTATGGCTAGCTTTTGCCCTGGGCCTCTTACATCCTTCAAATCCATCTGTGAGCCGGTGCTGCACTTCGCTGTCTGGTCGAGGGGATTTCTCGGGACAGTAGCTGGAGCTACTCTGCGGGGGATCTGCCGGGGCCGCCGAGCTGTTTCTGACCTGTGAGCTGCCATGCCAACTGGAGTCTGGATTGAACAGACTAACGTTAACGTTAACGTTGAAGAACTGCATTACGAACCAGCAAACTGTCGCTGTTATAGCAGCAGTCCACCGAGTTGCTGATCGCTCACGACTTTCGGACTGGTTTGCTTCCAGTAATCTTCAGACTAACAAGGCCTAACGTTCACGTTATCTCCAGACTGCCAGTGAGTGTAAAGAACTTTGTTGGTGTTGCATCGGGTTGTGGAGACACAGCTAAAGCGCAGTTTCACGCGAGTCATTATTGCCCTTGGACATTTTCAGCCGGCTGGAAATTGGACTAATTTTATTTTTATATTTTATTTATTAATTTGTTTGTTGTCTGTCTTGTATGTCTTGGTGTCACAGGTACGCTGGCGACTACGCCGCTCCGTCCGGCATCTTTTGCGTTTGTTATTCCTTAAATGTAGTTCTGTCTTGGTGTCACGGTACGCCATGTACGCCGCCCGGTCCGCTTATTGTCTTTGTTAGTGTATGTGTCAATGACAATGTCTTAAATGTGGAGCGCTTTGGTTTGCACTCTGTGCATGTTAAATGCGCTATACAAATAAAACTGACTTGACTTGACTTATTAATGTATAGTGAATAAATGTTACACTACTGTGCACAGCCTGAAGTGACGATGCTAGCACGTTAGCAGCGGTTAGCTAATTATGCTAACGTTAGTTATAGATAGATAGATAGATAGATAGATAGATAGATACTTTATTGATCCTCAAGGGGAAATTCAAGATTCAGTTATCTACAAGTCTCCTCCAAGTGACAATCATATTATACACAATGCTGGCAATGCTGAGAACAATTAGCATCCTCGTTTATCTTACTTACATTGAGTTGACTGTGTGGCTAGTTAATCCACAGATGTGGTGAAGCACTGTTTCGTTATGGTTTGCTAAGGAGTAACCCATTGCTTGAAATAGTGGAGAGCTGGGTATGGGGGTTTTTTCCTGCCATTAATAAAATTAAAATGAAAACAGTGAAATTAAAATGAAAAACTCGTTTTGCCATTTAATTTTCAAAGTGTCCTGCCAAATTTAAAAATAAAATGAAATATATACATTTGGCTTTTAATTTTCCTGATAAACACGATACATTTGTGACAAAAATAAAAATAAATTGAAAACGTCTATTTGTCATATCATTTTCATTACCATCCTGGTATATTACTGCCAAAAATGAAAATGTTAGTTGGAAAATGAAAATGCAAACTTCACTTTGACTTTGCCTTTTCCTGACTATGCGCACAATGTATGCCAAAATGATAAATAAAATGAAAAGTGACACCTGCTTGCGATTTATTTTCCATTTCTCGATTTTCATTTTCATTTTCAAGTTCACAACATGCAAATGAGCTGCATTGTTAATGAGATGTATGTGGGTGGTGCTCTGGTGACGACAAATTAAATGCGCCTACCATGATCATGATTTAGCTTTTAGATCAATAAACGCGGTTGGTTGACGGCAAGATGGCAGCCAGATCGGGTCCAAGACGAGGGGCCGTAGTGGCCCTAGAGTCCCCTTGTATCACACGAGGCCGGCCCAGGCAGGATATCCCTGCCGAGACGATTACAGCCTATGTGCAGTTAGGAATGACAGTGTGGCAGATTTTTTTTGAAGATGTCATGTGTTGCCAGGCAGCAGCAGAGATATATGTAGTAAAGTTCATGAAGAGTTCATGTGCAGCCAGGTGGCCAGGCAGAAGCTGGGGGAGGATGTCATGCATGTGCACGAACGTGACAAAGGCCTACTAGGGATTATTTAATAATTTTTGTGGCAGCTTGGTGAGCTCATCCACCAATATAATTTATTGAGTGTATACCGATTGGTTACAAAGGGTCTGCCATTTACATAGGGGGGCAGACACCCGGCCAGGGTTGGCCATAATGAAAAAAAGGAGGTGTTTTGATAACATACAAAAACTTTCCCCAAGAGGAAAATCCTCAGAACGGCGCACCTTCTCCCCAAGGCCTGGGTCAGGAGTCTCGCTGCAGAGGACATCCATCATTCGCAACTCCTGCCTGGCAACACTTAGTCTCTGTGCATTTTTTTCAGAGCTGTACCCAGGAGGACTTGTGAATAAAAGGCCCAAGCGGCCACTTCTCATCTCAGACCGTTCTCGCTGGTTTTGTTCAGAGTGCTAAGTTAGAGTTAAAAGTTAGTGATTTTTTTCCCTACATATTTGGAGGTTCCACCGAGATTTTTGTGAAGGACGGGGAAGCGGTTTGTCATTTGGGGTTGGCCGAATCTTGGGACAGGCATATTCACCTGATCCTCATAAAATAATTAAAAAAAAGAGAACTCTGGGGTAAGAAGTTGCTGACAAATATATATATATTTTTTTTATATATTTATATTTTTACCGGATTGATGTGATCTCCGGGAGTAGAATAGATTATCGAATTGATGCGATCTTCGATAAAATATATTTTTAATTTTTATATATTTATATTTTTACCGGATTGATGCGATCTCCGGGAGTAGAATAGATTTATCAAATTGATGAATAAAGTGCGACCCTAAATATTTCCTGTGTGAAAGACTAGTAGATTACGGATCTTACATTTTGTAATAATATGAGGATGAATGAGACGCTCCGTCCATTATTTGTATGATTTAGCAAATAAGTAGTGAGAACTGATGAGATGAATGAATGTGTGAGGGTACCCGCGTGAATTAAATTATGAATGTGTGAGGGAAAAAAGGAACTTTGACTCAACGACGGATGACTGAGATACATTAGCGCTGACCCTGTTGCTTCTAGCAATGGCCCTGATTCAAACTGAGCACATACTGTAGAAGCAGTGGAGGAAGGGCTTGACTTTGACATGATTTATGACCTTCCTGAATTGGAAGGGAGCAGAGCGGGAGCGGGCACAAGAGCAAGAAGTGCAGATTGCAGTGGCGGCTCAGACTGAGTGTTTTGATGTGTTTGCTCAATGCATGAGGAGTTGCCGCGGCCCGATCCTGCTACAGGGGCCAGGGATCTGGGGGAAATGGATCAAGATGTAGCCAATGCATTCTGATTTGGGTGATTGGGGAAAGTGTACACTCTAAAAATAATACACTGGATCAACTTGAGGTAACAATTTTCATGGATCTTTTTGGGTAATTTCAACTCGGGCCGTTTTTGAGTGAGTGTTGTGGGACTTATGTAGTTAGAACAACTGAATTGTATTATATGATCAAATTAATATAATTGAGTTGGTTCAACTTAATTAAGCTTTTAGAGGACAAATCAGGTTGATTGTGCTAAACTAATTGAGTTCTTCTCACTGTAGGGGTGTCGCAGTATTTGCTCGGGGGACGGCTTGAGTTGAAATGACTTAAAAAAAAAATTTAAGGTAACAATTTGCATGGATCTTTTTAAGTTGTTGTAACTTACTTCACTTCTGTCTGAATAAAAGCACACATCAATTTAAATTTTCTGAAAGCATTGTTTATTTTTAAAGCAATGGTAACTGGTCCAGTTGTGCAGTGAATGAATGCAGAGATCCGTCTGAATTCGTCATTTATCTGTATAAAAGAAAGACACAATGTTAGAAAATTTACCTCAAGACAAACAACAAAATGAACAAAATCTATAACGTGGTTTGCAGGGATTGACACAGAATATTTCTCAAACTTCAAAAATAAATAAATGTTGGCCTACCTATTATGTTCAGGTTAAGCTAAGAATGTCAAATGGCCCACAAGCCTTCATAAATAGTGACAATGTTAGGTGTAACTAGGACGACCAAATATGATCCTCAAACACGTGCAGTGTTAGAACTAGCAATGCTAAAATGTTAAGTGCTGAATACAGCTGCCACGGTGAAGTTTGAAGACACCAGACAGCTAAATTTACCTTTACTAACTCCAAATTATCAAAGGGCAGGTTGCAGGTAACTTTGAAGACGCCAGCTACCAAAGTCATCTTTTCAAATGGTTTAATTACCGTGCAAGCAGCAGCTAGCTTGGAAGACACGATATAGCTACTGTCTGTAGATAGCTAGGTAAAATCCATCTTTTCAAATAATCAAATTAGCAAAAGGGCAAGCTGTAGCGTTAATTTCATTTGTAGTGTCACGTGACAAAGATTTTGATGCACTCAGACACATTTGGAGGCTCTCAGACACATTAATCACTGGGTGCAGGGCCATGTTTTGAAGGAATCACAGACACCTCAATCACATGTTTAGTAAAACACAGCAGAAAGATATCTTAGGCGGAAAACCCCACAGAACAGAATTCATGACCCGAATGCCACTGGACAGATGGAAAACCCTCAGAACAGAACAAAATGAGTCAGTGACATTCGGACAGATAGAAACCCCACAGAACAGAATTCATGAGCTGAATGCCACTGGACAGACAGAAAACCCTCAAAACAGAACCTATCAGCGGGTGACATTCGGACAGATAGAAACCCCTCTGAACAGACGTATAATTCACAAGCCACCCGACAGGTAGGAAATCTTCAAAAAACAAAGTTAAAAACGTGTGAGTCCTCGAAGAACAGGCAAAGATGAATTGAGTCAGGTTATTGAAAAACAGCAAAAAAGAAAAAAAATGATGATGAAAATAATGATGACAGGAAAAATCCTAATAATCATAAAACTACCTAACGGAATGTATCAATTAATAATGTAATAAAGATTTAGAGACGGGAACCAGTTCCAGCTCGCTAATGAATTTTCATAGCTTATTGAACTTGTATGAACATATGCACAACTAACACATTTCAAGTTTCTATGCAGAACTCTCGATGATGATCCACGGGAGCCAGTCGCCACAGCTAAAGGCGCCAAGACAGCAGCAGGAGGGGGCCAGACAACAAACATTAATCAATGAGCTACTAGGAGGTCCAGCCCTCTGATCCCACACATGTACAAGACCACTGACCCTAAGGGAACAGCCACGTGGCACATCAGGAAATGCGCCCATGTGCACACAATAGGAATACACATGCATCCATGTGGGCTACGCCATGGATAAAAACCACACCTACAACCTAGTGGTGTGATGTGGTACTGCCATAAGGGAACTATAAACTAAATTGGATTACAGGAAGACACACAACAACCTTTCAGGATGACAAATGAAGAACTCCTTTTTTGAACTCACAATTACGTTTTGGATTTTGCTATGTTGGAGTTAAACTGGAATTATTGTACATCTTATCATCATCAGCCAGCAAACACAAGAAAACTTTACTGATGGAAACATCACGGGACCATATGACCACACAACATCTCAAAACTGGAGTTTAGGATTCAAAGACTATTTGTTGTACAACAGCAAGTGTGCATCGCCAGTAGTATACTGTATGCTTGGAAGTGAGCACACACAGAAGCTACCAAAAATGATATCAGAACAATGCAGTCCAGTGGGTCATAAAAATGTATCCTGAACGTCAAGCAATAATCGAAAACATAAATCATAAATGGGTTCTCCGGACTCAAAAAGATGCTACACCATGGCCCAAGGAAGGAACTTTTGATAGTCGTATGCTGGTTCAAATGGAAGAGAAACTTAAGAATTACAAGAAAAATGAGCAAGGAATGGATAGACAACGGAAAAGGAGGCTTGAGCTGGATACACTAAGGCTATTCGCTGCAACAGCCAATGCCAACTGCAAGGATAAGGACATAAGAAAGGACAAGGAACAGGAATTGGAATTGGAAGGACAACATCTGACAAAAGAAAAAACACCCGGAGCCCGGCACCACACACTTCTAAACACAATAAACAAACGGATGGACAATTTCTAAGTCTTGCAGGAATCATTCTAGATGGAACAGAGGAAGAGTTGGCAAGGAAATAGTCAGAATTAGGAGAAGAGGACGGGAAGAAGCTTGAAAGTGACTCACCGATGTCCACCCCGGTGCCGCGGCGAAAAATTTTCACCTCCACCATCATCTTCATCATCACCTTCACCGCCCGAGCTGAATGTTTCCCCACACCAGAACACTCCACAACACAACTAACAGGAAGAACATCTGACCCGGATGAAGTGGAAAGAGACCGCATAAGATACATGGAAAATAGAGAAGCACCTGTTGCACGCTGCACACCAACCAGTTTCAAGGAGAAGCTCTCTCACCCTGCAGGGAACAGGGAGATATGTGGATGACACCCAAGGCCCTGTCGCACCTATGAAGGAAGCCTCTTTATCCCCCAAAGTCTGTAGAACTCCCACTGAATTGGGTGAACAAGAATTCTGGAGAGAAAGACGAGAAGAAGAATCTAGAATTATAAAGAGAATACACACACTAAGAGAAACGGAGGAAACCACTGACCGGAAGGCTTTGGCGGAACTGCTGCTGAACTGGATAAACACCGAATTAGCACTCACCTGGCAGGAGGTGGGTGAACACATATCTGAAGAGTTTATTGCCCGCAGAGCAGCATACAGCCCCATCCAAATGAATTATCGGAATTACATACTGGAACTGATGGAAGAAAACGACAGCCGCCCACAGCGCACAGTGAGAATAGTGGAGGGCACACTGACAGGAGTGGATGAACTAGGAGAAGTCTGTCTGAAAATAGAGGGAGAACCAGCATTTCAAGCTGACCCGAGCAGAGTACATGAACATGAATTCAAGGCAGAGGAAGAATATGAAATTGAGGCTGGAGAAGATGAGGAACTGGAAGAAAACCACATGGATCAACAAGGACTTACTGCCAACGAGCCACTGAAGCCCATACTCAGACAACCCATTAAAATCAAGTGTCCTGACTGTGAAGGATGGTTCAAGGGCGATACAAGGGTGATACCTGTGCTTCATAGGACACATCAAAATACATTTTGAGCATGTCCTTGGGAAAACACGAAACCACAACTGTGCTAGAAAGGGAGCACCTTGGATACATTATGGATGATAATGCTATGGATGGAGTACCATTTGATGGATACCGACACGATATGGAGAGCTCTGAGAGCTGCTTATCCTAATCAGTGCAGCCCCACAGCAGTATGGATTGACAATTTACAAGAGAGTGAGAACCCAGCTGCCTTTGTGGAAAAAAGCAGCACAGAAAATGGCGTAAAATGGAGCAAGACCCTGAAGTATCCCATGCCGGCCGATCACAATTCAGACGAAAGCAATCCTTGATGCTTCCTCGACCTGTAAAAACTACAATTGAGAATGACTGGCGGCTTGCAGTGATGACCAAGGACGAGTTTAGACAAGCAGTGGCCCACTTTGTGAATCAGTATAGACAATCAGAAAGAGAAGAAAAATCAACAAGATCAGTATGCTCAGCTTAAAGCTCAGATGTTCAAATACAGGAGGCAACAAGATACTGAAACTTTTAGCAGACAAAGACTTATATCCCAAGGGAAGAAGGGCATAGCACCAGAACATACAGAGTCTATTCCCAGAGCTCCACAACCTGCTACTAAAACTAATGATGTAATTTTTGGGGGGGGGGATTCATTGGATACAGAAGTGACTGAGTGGAGTGATACAAGCAAATAATTGCTCCCCTGCATGCTATGATTTCAAGACCGGATCTGACAATTTGAGAAACCCACTCACATGGACAGTGGACGACAAGGAGGCCATTCCCAAGGCAAGAGAGATGAATACAGCCCCTCGTGAAGGCGGGCCACATGTCATATTACTGGGTGGATCCACTCAGTGCCCCACACCATGCCATTTCTTCTCATCTGAGGGGTGCAAATGGTGTTCCTAGTGGATTGATGAGAATCACATGCATCATAATGACCCTCTGTGTGGTGCCATGTGTCAAAGGGGAGTGTATCATATGAAAAACTCCATTGTGAACCCCATTATCCCTAAGACTTACTGTTTCAATTAGTAGATGACCCCACAGGCACCGGAGCTATATAAGCACCAGTAGGTCACCTGGATGATGGAATGTTAATGTCACCATAATACAACCCCGTCTCACTACTGACAAAGATTTAAACTAGATGTACCGCGATAGCGCACAAAAATATGACCGGCCAGTCCTGTACATCCATTCCAACAAAATAAATCACACTTCAATTTGTCTCCATATTTTACTCCATCCCCCACTCTTGAAACTTTTTTGTGTATGCTTGTTTGGCATGCCTGAGTGTGTGTGCAAAGACGGGCTGCACAGAAAGTAGCCTACTGGTGCTGAAAAGGTGAATAGATTGTAGAATAGCCAAAGAAGATGTAGCATTGTTATAAAACCTTTAAAATCTCTAAACAATCACAAGTAGGGCAGTTCATCACAGTTCATCCATTGCAACTGGATTGATGAAAGGTCACTTACACCTGTAGGCTACATTGTATTTGGGGAAAGCAAAAGGTATCAGCATAATGTTATTTATTTATTTATTTTTTTATGTATTTATAAACAAAAACATCTCTGTCAGTTCCATGCCGTTTTCAACAGCTATCAAAACAAAGGTCATTTTTGGATGGATGGATTTTTTGTGAATGTTTCTTCTTCTACATAAGATTTTAGTCATCTTTAGTTCATGTAATACTTTATTGTCAATGCACAAATTAAGTAACAGTAGTCTGAAACGTTATTGTTAATGCACAAATTAAGTAACAGTAGTCTGAAACGAAATGCTGTTTTACATCTAACCAGTGGTGCAAATAACTGACATATCCAAATGGGCCTTGATGAAATGCGCCGCTAGACTGTTCATACACATTTTAACGGGCCAAAGTTGAAGAGCTTTGTCCGCTATTGTTCGTGCAAATATAGGCTGATTCATGTTCCCTTGCATTGTGTAACTGAGGTCCATGGCTAGTCTGGCTTTCATCAGACCAAGCTCAATCTTTTAAGAAATCAAAAAAAATAAATAGCGGGCAGATCAGGCTGGGTTCACCCAGCCTAGTCCATAGGCACCGATATTGTTTAATTTTCAGATTGAGATATACACGCTTCTGGCTATTCTAAATGCAAAATGCATTAGGGAGTTATGACAAAACTGTAACTAACAAACTAGATCCTAATAGAAAGCTGTTAGCTTCCCTAAGCTACAGGTAGGATTATAAGGTAGGCCTATTTACAACATACATTGTCAATAGGCTATGCTGGCGACACAAATAAAATCTCCTTTGGAAACCAATGGCTTACTTAATTTACAGTATCAAGCGGACTTAAACTGCCATATCGCGGGCTTAAAAAGTTGTAATAACATTCACACAGCTCCATGAGTCAAGGAAAGCGAATGAAGTAGCACACACACGTTTTTTTAATTTCACAGACTACAACTACCAAGCTGGAATCAAAGCACATCGATTCCCTCTCACACCCTGCACGCACTTAAAACAAAATAAACAGGCGCCTCAGTCTCACGCATGTATAGGCAAAACTGTATCAGACCGGGTGTAACGTTGGTAAATCTTCCATTGCACAGAATGATTTTGTAGCACGGCAATAAATGACAGTCGAAAGATACAAACAGTGCTGCTATCAATTTGTTTGGTATAACCAAGATTTATAGTTTTCTACAAATGCAATCAATCAAATGGGCCTCCATCACTCAACCAACGCTTAACGGTAACATTACCTAGGTCCTTATTGATATTACAAGATTAACGTACCTGCAGTAAAACCAAGCATGTCCGATAAACATCCTCAGATTTATTTCGGCTTCAAGAAGAAATGGGAATTACACTTCATGTGAACATCGCCCTGTCCTTATTAGATGTTCGCCAAGGTAAATTACAGTCCTTGTAGGAAGTGTCCATTGTTTTTCCCCAACCCACTTTTAACTTCCAACAAAATTACGCCTCACTGCAACGATGCGCCATCTAGTGGACAAACGACTACTTATCGCCAATACTGAAAATGCAGCCATGATGATGAATATTTATTTTGGCTTTCTTTTTGATCCTACTGAATTTGTAATTATGTATCGGCCGCTCTAATACCGATAGTATGTGGGTGCCTGTGTGTGTGTGCATGTTTATATGTGCACCGCCATTTACAGGCCAATGAGTGTACAGTCACTAAATGTACACATAACCTAATTTTTTAGACCCCCATGGATGAAATTCTACGAAACTTGGCATACCCCCAGACCCCCAGAGAATGCCAGGTCAATCATACACATAAAATTTGGTGCAGTTCTGAACATCTTAACTGAAGATAGGGCGATTAAAGCAGAATTATATTGCATTTTCATTTTTACCGGGGGTGCAAATCACAAATGAGTGATTATGAGCCAGGTTGATGTGGGCCCTTGAGACTAAACATACCATAAAAGAGAACTGTGTCTGCCCACAGAGAACTGTGGTCTGCCCTACCCTCCTTTCGGGGTCCAGTCCAGCGGGGGCTAAAGATCAAAAAAAAAATGACGGTTCCATGCTATCCATGTGGGGGTACATGCCCACCAAGTTTTGTGTACCCGGTCTTTCAGTGTCCGGGAATCCTTGTTGGTGTAACGCCACTAAATGTACACATAAGTTATTTTATTGTAGGGCCCCCATTGACTGAAAGTACACAAAACTTGGCATGCATTCGAGGGTGTCATAATGATCCTACACTTTTAATTTCGTGCAGTTTTGACCTTGTCAGCCAGAGATATTGTGATGAAAACACCTAATTTTTTTGCTTTTTAATTTTTAACTAGGTGGCGCTATACATGAAATAAGTGGTAATGGGATGGGTTGACATGCCCCTTAAGACCAACATATAAAAAAAGGTGGACCTCCTAGGCCCTACGGTTCTCGAGAGATATTCACAGAAAACTGTCTCTGGCCACCTACAGGCCAGTTGGTGTATAATAACATAAATTAATTTATTGTGTGGCCCCCATGAACGGAATTCCACAAAACTTGGCGTGCATACAGAGGGTGTCATAATGATCATACACTTCCAATTTCGTGCAGTTTTGACTATGTTAGGTCACAGATACCTTCAATTACACCACCTCATTTTTACTTTTTAGTGTTTAACTAGGTGGCGCTATACATGAAATGAGTGGTTATGGAATGGGCTGACATGGCCCCTTGAGATCAACATACAAAAAAAAAAAAATGGTCCTCCTAAACCCTACGGTTTTCGAGATATTCACAGAAAACTGTGTTCGCCCTACCTCCTTCGGGGTCCAATTCAGCGGGGGCTACAGATCAAAACGAAAAACGATGGTTCCATGCTATCCATGTGGGGTTACATGTCCACCAAGTTTCGTGGTACCCCGGTCTTTCAGTGTCCCGGGAATCATTGACGGAAATTTGGGCATCAATCATAGGATGGTAATGATTTTAGCCACACCCCTCCATTTTGGACCAGGAAGTGTGTGCATGCATCCCTCTCTCTCTCATGGCCACATGGTGAGTAGATCAGTCCAATCATTTTTGAGTAAATGCATTCAAAAGTCTCAAAATCAGGCTGGAACATTTAAGAACATCACTACCGAACACATATTTATTTCAATTAATGAAGTTGTTTTGGTTGTTTTTTTGAAAATCTAGTTTTTATTTGTGCATAAATGTTCAGAACTGTGCTATCTAACCATGTGCTGACTAGCATCTTTGAGATAGGCTCAAAAATATATTTTTACTACTCGAACAGTCACAACCAAACATGTATTGAAGTTTCGTTGTGACGAGATTGTTTCGGTAGTGACTAAATGGAACGTTAGGTCCTATATTTTGGTAAATCAGTGATATTTCCAATTGCACATTTATATAAATAAAATGCATTTTAGGATATTTAAGACTAGGCCTACAACCTAAAATAAAAAATTTGTTTCAATGATTAAGCTAGTGCTATTCATGGGTTTCATCGGGTTCCTTTCCACAGGTGTATTAGTCAAGCACCATGCAGTCTGCATTCATAATCTAGGTTCTTGAATCTTGTATACACCTGAAAGAGACCTGCTGACACCCATGAATATAGAAACAAATTGCCAACATGTCTAAACATAAAAGAAAAAGTGGAGCAGTGAAGTACCAATATTTAAGAAAGCATATGCATATTTTTGCAGAAGCATTAGTTAGGAAGACTGAGGGCCCTATCTTACACTCAGTGCATTGAGGAACCAGTCGCGCCACAATTGTTTTTCTAGTTTTAGGTCAGCGCATTTTATTATTATTCCGCCAGACCTTGCACACCCACGGGTGTATTGATGAAAAAAACAGGTGTGGTCAGGCATATGATCACAAATTGCTATTTTGACGCCACAGAAAATTATAACACCACTGACCAATGTGATCTAAAGTTAAATGGGCATTATTTCGGTTATTTTGAGGGTGCACTGTCAGGAGTCTAACAGCCTGGTAAGACCTAAGCCAGTAGTTTTTTTGAACTGGGGTCAGGACCCCAGGGGGTTGACAAAAATTTGGGAGGGGTCGCGAAATTATTTGCAGGTAAGGTTTTCAGACCAACATGTTTAAAAACTGGGATATTCAGTAGCCCTAGATGTAGGATTACAATTCACAGTGTTTCCATAATGTTCCTCCGAATGTGGATGCTTTGTTTACGCAAACTCAAATCTCTGTTTGCGCCTCTTGCAACGATAACTTCAAAGATTCTGCGTAAGCTTACCCGTGACAGAACATTATGCAGCCTTTTCTTGCCACAGAACTGCCAGTTATCAAAGTCAAAGTCAAAGTCAAAGTCAGCTTTATTGTCAATTTCTTCACATGTTCCAGACATACAAAGAGATCGAAATTACGTTTCTCACTATCCCACGGTGAAGACAAACCATATTTTACCAAATTAGGTCCACAGACAAACATAACATTCAAGTAAACAAAAAAGTAAGTAAATAAGTAAATAAGAGGGCACATATAATAATGAAAAAATAAGAGCAGCAAAATGTGGTTGAAATTGTGCATAGACAGTCAATAAAAATACTAGTGCAAATTCAGGCCAATAAAAGGCTTGGGTAGTTCTGTTTGACCTAAGTAAGAAGAAAGTGGCATAGTGGTGCAAGTTATGTAAGAGCAGCAGAAGTGTTGTGTTTCAGGACAACAACACCAGTTGAAAAAGTGTACAAGGTGTGCAAGTGTGCAAGTGGAGTAGTGCAGGCGGCCATTTTTGGGTCCAATGTCCAGGATGTTATGTAGCTGAGGGTGGAGGGGGGAGAGGAGGGAGAGAGTTCAGCATCCTTACGGCTTGGTGTATGAAGCTGTTGGTGAGTCTGGTAGTGCGGGAGCGCAGGCTTCTGTACCTCTTCCCAGAGGGCAGTAGATCAAACAGATTGTGAGCGGGGTGACTTGCATCACTCACAATTTTGGTGCGCTTTGGCGGGTGAGGTGGGTGGTGTAAATGTCCTTCAGGGAGGGGAGTGAAGCACCAATAATCCTTCCAGCTGTGTTCACTATGCTTGCAGGGCTTTCCTGTTGTATTCAGTGCAGCTTCCGCCCCACACAGCGATACAGCTGGAGAGGATGCTCGATGGTGCCTCGGTAGAATGTGGTCATGATGGCTGGTGGAGCACTTGCTCGCCTGAGTTTCCCAGGAAGTACAGGCGGCGCTGAGCTCTTCGCCAGTGATGCAGTGTTGGTGGTCCAGGAGAGGTCTTCACTGATGTGCACCCCCAGGAATTTGGTGCTGCTCTCTCTCCACCACAGCACCGTCGATGGTCAGTGGCAGGTGTTGGGTGTGACCTCTCCGAAGTCAACAACAATCTCTTTGGTCTTGCTGACGTTCAGCAGGAGGTTGTTGTCCCTGCACCACGTGGTCAGATGGTCGACCTCCAACCTGTATTGAGTCTCGCCGCCCTTGGTGATGAGACCCACCAGAGTTGTGTCGTCAGCAAATTTCACTATGTGATTGTTGCTGTAGGTTGCAGTGCAGTCATCGTCAGCAGGGTGAAGAGCAGCGGACTGAGCACGCAGCCTTGGGGCCCCTGTGCTCAGTGTGATGCTGCTTGAGGTATTGTTGCCAACACGCACTACTTGGGGCCTCTGACAGAGGAAGTCCAGTAGCCAGTTGCAGAGGTAGGTACTGAGTCCCAGTTTGTCAAGTTTGCAGATGAGTTGTTGTGGTATTATGGTGTTGAATGCAGAACTGAAGTCTATAAACAGCAATCTCACATATGAGTCTCTTTTTTCCAGGTGGGTGAGGGCTGGGTGGAGGGCAGAGCAGATTGCATCCTCTGTAGACCGCTTGGCTCGGTATGCAAACTGGAAGGGGTCCAGGGTGGGGGGGAGAATGGCTTTGATATACATTGGATGAGTGCTAGTTATTTTTTGGAAAACAATAAATCAGATTATCAAAGGCTTGGTTTTGATGTTGACATAGCATACCGTTTCTGCCTCTGCCTCCAATGCCAGTCTTGCAACATTTTCCAAAATGAAACCAACTTTCATTGGCTGGAGAGAAGGGGGTCTCGAGGCTTGGCCAATGTTTTTTGGGGGTCGCCAGTCAAAACGGTTAAGAACCACTGACCTAAGCAACAAGTCCCTGGCAACGCAATTCAAAGCCTGTGCTGGTGTGCTTGGATGAATGTCCTTAGCATTTTTAACATTCATTGGAATGTTATCGTGGTGTTAGGAAGCAAAGTGCATGAGCGTAGACAGTACACAGACACATACATACTCCATACACCTGGGGACGATGGTTTGCCTGTGTAATCTGTGTTGTGTTGAACCACGTGGCTCAGCCTGTCACTCGTCCGGACTCAAACCCGCAAACAGCAGCACCTCGGATCAGGAGTCGAGCATGCTAGCAATAGCAAAGCGAAAGCCCAGGCTGCAACACTACTCTATAGCGTCTGCAGGGAGGTTTACCAACATACTGCACACCTACCGTTACACTCCTAAAGCCCCCTAAACCTCACTCCTGATCTGGGTCATGGTCCAGGCCTCCTACACAGTGGACCACCCCTCGACCCTCGTTTTGTTTTCATTGTTGAAATTTGGGAAAAAACCTTGTCTTACTTTTAAAAAAACAAAAACTGAACTGCGGATTTGCTTAACTACTTGGGCTGTCTGACCGAGTGGGTCAGAGTTTAGGCTGGCTATGGACGAGGCAAACTGGTGTCGCCTGGTTTCAAGCATTCCAACAATAGTTCCATACATACTTTCACATTTTGTTTTCCACACTTTCACATTTGTGTGAGTACCTGGGTAATTGTTGATTTAAAGAGTAAAAAAAGTGTAAGCCTTCAGCAGATCCCTTCTGCAGAAATGTGCTTGCTCATCCGTATGGTGGTACTGTGCCATGGTACATGCAGTAGACCTAATTCCTTTTAGGGAGATGGCACTCTTATTGTTTTTCTTCTGATTGGTTATGGCATACCTGCCGACATTTAGCTTTTAAAAAACAAGTTTTGGGTTGCCAGGTTTTATGACAACAGGATTGAAATTGAAAGTAAGTCATTGTGTTGGCTATATGTAGGGTGCATATCATACCTAATTTGGCAACCTGGGAAATGTCAGACTAACAGAACAGATAGTCTTTAATATATATATATATATATATATATATATATATATATATATATATATATATATATGTGCTAGCTGCATTATGTGCAACATTTGTGACTTATTTGTCATTTTTATCAACACAAAATACTGTCGGTCTGTAGTCACTACCGAAACACTACCGTCACTACCGAACATGTGCTGTCACAACCGAAACATGGGATGTTTTGTAAAAAAAGAGTATATCTAATCATCTGACAAGATAACATGGTGGTGTTTGGTTAAATATATATTTATAGTAATACATCCTTAAATTTGAAAACGGTATGATCAACTTTAGGCGCTTTACAAAGAAATATTGTTTTAAAATGCAATTAATCATAAATGACCTTTATTTTGTGTTAAAAATATTATTGTTATCAGTTGAATCATGGAAATGCTTTAAGAACATTTAAAAAATATATTTAGAAGGTATATGTAAAGAAATTCCTACTACACAAAACTACCACCCCAGTCAAATGCCTTAAGCTTAGTAACACAAACACAGCAGTAGGCTAGTTCACTACATAGGAAGCTACTTTAAATTGTGCTAATTTCACATGACAAAAGTGTAGCTTGTTTGGCCAAGCTACTTCATATAAAGAAGTTAAGCTATTAAAAAGTTACTTTATTCAGGAAATAGTGAAGCTACCACCAACACACTTATTACTAGCTAAGCTACAAGTAGCAACTGCCCGATAATACAGTAGGCTACAGTCTATGCCACTTGTGTAAAATTTGCTGGCCAATGTTATACTAGTAATATTTGATTCATTTCTACAATAGCATTCTTGTGTCAGTTGTAATGTAAGTCAGTGTTATGGAATATGACTTATCAAGTCTCAGTTCATAGCTGGGTGAACACCTTAACACCTAGCAAGTAGCCTAGCTAGCTGGCTACGATTTACATACAGTAATAACAAAGATCCTTGCTCCTTTTCAACTCTCTGGTAATATTGCATTCACAAAATACAACCAATAGTACGATAATGTTAAATCTTGTGAAAAGTAATCCCCCGAGCCCTGTTTGCAATGGTCCGCCGATTTGAGCAGGAATATGCTGCACATTGCTCTGGCATCTTGTTTCTTCTGCTGCAACTATAGCGGCTGCATTTCCTGTTTCATTTCACAGCCAATGCTGTGTCTACTCTGGCACAAAGGCTCTGGCATTGCAGCAAATCACCCAGACGCCATTTTTTTACTGATGACGCCAGACGAAAAGTTTTGGCGCTGTGGCACATGTAAAATATGACGCCTGACGCCAGACGCCTTTTTTTTACCCGAAGAAGTAAAAATCTACACGATGGAGACGTCATTTTGACAGACGTTAAGTCCTGAACGGCTTGCCATATTTCTTGGGCATTTAGCTTTACCATCACGTCAAGTTGTAACGTATGCGCAATGCTCATCTAGGCTATGGATTTAAGTGGCTTAAAGGCAGCAAAAGTGGGATATAGTGCAACTGCTTCCCCAAAACAATTCCTCCATAACTGTGTATTCAATCGTTTGATATGTGGATAACTTTCAGTGAACTAAACAAAAGGTAAAGATTTTGTTATCACAAGGCTAGCTGGTTCGTTATATGGCGAAGCATATAGCCAACTTTGTTTGCAGCAAAGCTGAGTTTGTTGTTAACATTGTTGGTAACCGTCAGGGAATTTAACCCCAACATATAGATACAAGAACCACACATAGTATGGCTTTGCCCACAAACTCTGGTACCAAGAGGAGAGCCTGCTAATGTAAGGAAGAATTCCTCACACCATCAGTCTCTGACTCTGCAGCCCAAAAGCTGTGTCTTTTATTGTACAGATGCACACAGAAAATAGGAAGGAATTGTGACATACT
>NC_063196.1:25398457-25435630 GCF_017589495.1 Alosa alosa
AACAGATCATTTATTCTGGTATTGCTCACCAGTTGCTTTGTTTTGGATTGAAGTGGAAAGGTGGTTATTGGGTTATGATGTAATATTGCGATTGGATCTTCTCACAGTGCTTCTGGGTGATCTTTCAGCGGAAGCTCACGCTCTTCAGAACATCATTATTTTGTTAGGGAAAATCTTAATCTTCAAAACAACCGACATACATGAATTGAGTATAGGGAGACTTAAAAACCACGTTAAAGTTTACTGTGAAATTGAATGTATGATCTATGAATCCTAGGAAGTGCATTATGCAGAAAGATGGAGTAAAATAAAGGAAGTGGAAGGATGGAGCAGGTAGAAAAGAATGACTATTCCAACATGTTGCTGTATGATTCAGGAATTTGTTGTCCCTTGGAGGTTGGGAGTAGGGTGTGTGTGTGTGTGTGTGTGTGTGTGTCTGTACATGTGTGTGTGTGTTGTGGTGGTGCGGGGGGGGGGATTTGTAGGTCGGTCGGGAGGATGTGGCTTGGATGGAGGGACTTTTTTTCATTCTTCATTGGTTTGTTTTTTCCCTTTTATATATTTTTCCTTTGTTACTGGTGATTTTGTTATTTTTTTATTTTTTATTTTATTGTATTCTGTTTGTAAAGATGTAAGGGCTACTCTGTATCCATTTCAAGCTTCAACAGATAACTAAAACAGACATCAAAAAACACATTAAAAAAAGGATAAATAAATAAATAAATAAACAAATGAAAATAATAATAAATAAATAAATTAAAAATAAAAAAATTTAAAAAAAAAAAAGTCCCCAATGAAAAAAAAAAAAAAAAAAAAAATGGAAAAGGCAAAAGGCAAAACCAGAGTGTCCTGAGAAAAATTACTTTAAAGTTGTTTGATTTATCTACAAAATGTATTATAGGTAGAGCAATGAAAATCTGGTGACTTGTTGCCCTGATGAAAAAAAAAAAAAAAAAAAATCTTATGCTCAAAGTTGACCTTTGCCCTATTTGTCAATACTGTACTCTGCCTTTGTATTAAAAAAAAGTAAGGCTTTTCTCTAGGCCTAACTGACCAGACATAAGTCATTGGTTTATTTTTCAAGTGAAGCTAATGCATTTAAAGAATCATGTAAGCCAGAGCTGATATGGCCAAAGATTTCTGTAAAGGTATTTCTGTCCCACCCAAATTTGTGAACTACTTGCGCCTATTCATCACAGACATCACATGTATCACTTTTTCTCAGCTTTTAAACAATGTTAGTGGTTGTTATTAGTTAGTTAGTTGTTGTGGTAAACATGACAAACCATTCATCTTGGTGGATCAGAATAAAGAGCAGACCATTCAAATAAAAGAGCAGACAAAAGAAATGGGGGTAAAGGGGGGCTTCTTGGACTCTAAAGTTTGGTTAAGTCAGAGGTGCTCTTTGGATGGGAAACTAAATGCCAAGAATCAAGAAACTCCAAGGCACTCTCTATTGAAAAAGTTAAAAAGCCTTTATTATCATGGCTTGGTCAAGTTAGCCTTCTAAAAAAACTCCAACGCGTTTCGGCTACATGCCTTCTTCTGGGAGTTAAAGCTACATGCCTTTAACTCCCAGAAGAACTCCCAGAAGTTAAAGCTACATGCCTTTAACTCCCAGAAGAACTCCCAAGCAACATACCAACAGAAGTGAAGAGTGTCACAGTAGGCTTATATGATTCAATTTCATCTGTAAGTGAGCAGACTAACAACCTGAATACACCCCTGACAGGAATATCCCATCCCATTATCCCTATTTGTTAGGTGCACTAAAAAGGACCCTCACTACAGCCAGTAGGCCTACCTGTATGTTTATGACTTTAATAATCTACTTACATGCATACCCTGGTCCTGTGCGATCCTGGAGGAAAGGGTGCTTAGATACAGCAGCAGCCCAATGATACTGGATACCTTTGTAGGATATGTATAATTTTTAAGGTATTGTTTCTGACAAACGTCAACATTAAAAAAGCTTGAGATAGGGCTGTCAAAATGTTGCACTCACCTCCTGTAGTTACGTTCAGGGGCGTTTCTAGACTTTCAGGACAACCTGGGCTTAGCCCGGCTGGACTGGATGTACATGTAAAGATTAGCTGAGGATTTTTTTTTATATACATACAGTACATAAAAGGTGTTATTATAGTAGACAACAGACTAGACTGCCCAAATTATTTATTATTGAATTACTAGGTACATACACGTTTAAGTGTGAGGTTGCATGTAATGTATCATTAAGCAAATGTTCTGCACCTCCTTCTGTTGATCTCCCTTCTCTCTCCATCACCTGACTGCTCTTTTGTTGTTTGATCTATGCCAGAGATCTACCAAAAAGACAGTAAAATGTTTGATGTTAAAATGGGATTGTACACACAGAGAGAGAGAGAGAAAGAGAGAAAACAGCTACCCTCTACAAAATCATGGAATCAGATCAGTGTGTGGCAAACCAACAAAAACATACTATACTACATTGCAGGATACAAAGACTCAGGGATTAAAGTGAAAAGAAATCGTTTGACTGAACTTTTTTTAGGCCATTAGTCATACGTTGTTTATACCTACCTATAGAGATAGCACCCCTTTTGCGGTCGCGACCTATTGGTTTATAATGTACAAAAAGATGCAAACAGCAAAGTAAAGGGAGTATTCGCCTTATTCACACGGCGGCCATTGTTTAAACCAAAACGAGGCTACAGGGTACACTTACTAATGCCACCTACAGGTGAATGCATAGAACATTACAATCCTATGGTTTGTGTACCCTGTAGCCTCATTTTAGCCGCCAATGGCCGCCATGTGAATAAGGCGAATTGAGATTGAGTTTTCCTGATGAACAAAACAATATTTCAGAACCATCCATTACCAGGCTTGGAATTTCACTATTCTGGGGGCAAGGCCACTTGGCCTTCAGTTGGGCATATTTGGTGGGGGGCACAAAGGCCACATGGAACCAAGGCCAAAAGTTAACTATACAGTAGTAGGCTATAAAAAGGATCAAAGTTGTATTTAGCCTATTCACTGCAGTAGACCTGCATCACTGTATGAAACATTACAAAAACATGAAACATGACATATTACATAGAACTGTAAATCATCTCATCATCTAATATTTGCAGATATCTAGGCTATATACTATAACATTTATTTTATATTTGGCCTGTTATGAAATCATGTATTGAACAATTTAAGCACAGCTCAGCTTTAAGAAACTCAAATAGCCTAGATGCATGCTTAGCATTTTGTGATCATTAAGGCTATTTTCACAAACTCTTAGTCAGCTGTCCTATGATTTACCAATATAGGCGATATTTGTAACATTTATTTTGTATTTGGCCCGTTATGAAATCATGTGGAACAATTTAAACACATTGTAAAACTTAAAGCCCAAATTTGGAGACATCCATGCATGTCGAAATTTACTGCAAATTCAAAACTAGATTACTCTGGAACGGCTAACTGTACAGGGGACTGCTTTACACCTTTGTGTTCGGTAAGGTCTGCTGTTTATTCTGATATATGGTTTGTCATGTGTTAAAAGAAGGGTTTGTGAAGTATTCCACCGAGATGAATGGGTAGGGAGATCATGGGACGCAAAACCTTCAGTAGAATGTATGATTAAATTGAATTATATTATTTACTTTTCTCGCGAACCGTTCAACACAGCAATTATCGGCTAATATCGTTTAAAAGCTGAGAAAAAGCTCTTTCATGTGATACTTGTGATGTCTGTGTGATGAATAGGCTACTTCGCGAGTTGTTCAACTGAGAAGAATGGGTGAATTTGAACGCACTTTCTTTCTTGCGCTGTCACTTTCTCCACTGCGTAAAAGACTAAATTAATTTGCGCTGTGAATGCTAAGATTATTTTGACAGGCCACAGGCTAAATAAAAATTGCTATTAGTCGGACGCAAAGCAGAATATTGAAAGAACGGGGCACCAAGGCCACCGTGGCCTGTAAACCTCTGATTTTCAAAGGGGCCTCACGGCCAATGCAAGGGGCTACGACGGCCATGGCCTACCCTGTCCCTGACCATTGCTGATTAACCATTGCTGTTGTTTTCTACTGCAGCAATATTGTAGAAAGACTTTAACTTACACTCTTATTTAATTAATTCAGGCCAAAAGTGTTTAAAGGGGAAATTTTTTTCTTGTTAATATGCAATTCATCACCAAGTAAAATCTATAAAATCAAGTTGGCAAGACGAGAGATCAAAGTAACGAATCAGAACATTCTAGATATTGTTTATATTTCCATTTGTTGCCTCATTTACAGACAACTCAGTTTTCCAATGAGCAGCAATACTGTGTGTGCTTATGCAGGAGGTCTGCGCTTTTGTCTTCAGCAACAGATTGTATAAGGTTGACAATTGGTTGCGATATGGTGAGGGACAGGTCGTGTTGCGCTATGAAAGACATAGGTGCCAACTCTCACGCATTGGCCGTGAGACACACGCATTTGATTGGTTTCACACACTCACACGCCACACCCCCGATTTCTCACGCTGAAGTGTCAACCCGGTCGGTCAGATGCCTGAAAAAATGAGTTTAGCCTATCTATAGATCTACCTGTTGAGCCCGCGGTTATGCTTTCAGAGACGGTGAGAGGTTCAAGAGCACCCCTGTCTGTGGAATTTTATACATTTTCTCTCATTTGCGATGCTACTTCAGAAGCCGCCCCAGGCGCATTCCCCACGCATTTCCCCGGCTTCAGGTAGGCTATGCTTTGAGTATTATTGAGTATTTTTCACGCTGAAGTGTCAACCTGGTAGGTCAAATACCTGGCAGATGAGGTTCAACTAAACTAAACCTATACATATGATATCACACATCAGGCGAACGTGCGGAATCTAAGCTATTATTAGCGCCAAGTTGCTGTGATATATGGTTCGCGAAAAAATTAACATTGAACCGACGTGCAATTTAGGCTAATCATATTTGCATTTTGCACACAGTACACACCCATTACTCTCGGCTTAATATTTCACTAACCCTTCACACAACACGTGGCAAACCCAATATCACAATAAACAGCAAACCTTACCGAATACGAGGATATAGAGCATGCCTTTGTGCAATAAGTGGTTCCTGAGTAATCCGGTTTTGAAATTGCAACACATTTCTACATAGCCTCATTGGGGCGAAATTATAATGTATTCTAACGTAAACTATTTGTCAGTAGGCCTACATACATTTTTGTAAATTGCTCAGCCATATCCCGCTATCATGGTTCTTATATTGTCAGGTTCCAGCCAATCCCATTACAGATAAATGAATACATTTATATTGCCATGCTTCTAGTGACATTAATGCAAAATATGAAGAAAATCAAATAACGAGACACAAATATTGATATAAAGCCTGACATAAGCCATATGCAAACATTCACATCATGCAGATATGGGTACATCCTGAAAAAGGAATAGCATGTAGGCTATGGCCATTACAATGACCAATATATTATCTTAAATAAACTAGCTGAATAACACAGGTGACCACTTCTGCATAATTTCATGGAGTGCTGAAATGTCAACACATTTTTAAAAATTTCTGAACTGTGAAATGTAGCATATGTTTTTGTGGTTGTGAACTTGCAATATCCTAACTATTCCACCTGTGTGTGCATGGTTATAATTCTGAAGTGCAAAATAGCTTAGGCTACAGCACAAATATTTCCATAAAAATAAGCAAGTCTGACCTCTGAATTTATTTTGAAAGTGCACCTGATTGATGCATTTAAAAGTTAAAATATACAAACACTTCTTAAATTCTTACAAAACACCCACCCACTTTTTAAAATTGTTAGTTTGGACCCCCTCACTTTTGCCGTCGCGAGGAAATACCAGTGCTGTTTTCAGCATCTGTTTAGTGCTTCATTGTCATTTTCATTGGATTCACGGGTTTAGTTTGATATTTAATTTACTTTTTGGACTGTTTGATTATATTGTTAAATGTTGGGACTGATGGGCACTGAAATCTGGGGAGGTATTTGATGATCACTATTACGTTCCATGTAGTTGAAAGAGTGTCGGGATTTCAAACAAACCATCCGCTTTCATGCGTTCATTGAACATCTGCGGTGCTGTAATGGAAACCTTATTGCGTAGCCAAGTAGCCTATTGAGTTATTTTTAAATTATGCATGATTTACTTTTTATTAATTTCGTAGGCTGGCTTTATTTTGTTATATAGAAGTATCTAAATAACCTGTTAAAATGTACCAGAATTCAGGAAATTGCATCTAGTCCAAATTTCTGGGGAGGACCCCATACCCCTCTCTGAAATGTCCCACCCACTTTCACAATGCCTCCATGGTCCTAGTAGTAGGCTAGATCCCTTTGATACCAATGTTCATTTAACTCTGAGACCCTGGTCCCAAGGATGGATTACTGCACGGGCCTTCCGGGCCCAGACCCAGGGGCCAAGGTGTCAGGGGGCCCTGAAGCCCAAGCCTTTGCATGGAATCATTGCCTCAATATCAACACATCAGGATGTAGGCTATGAATCTGATTGAATTTAGTATTGGCCATCCCAAAATGCTAGCCTGATGAGCCAGACCCACATTAAAACGCGTTCGCAGTGCTCAGTCCGAGGGGGGATAATCGGTTGTCTTTCAAATTCCCTCTGCACATAATAGGACAGCACTGAGTCCCATCGTTTTCCCCACCAGCGGAGCTAGTTGGCTAGTTCAAACTTTTGCCATCTCAAAACAAGCAACTTTCGTGTCACACTGTTGGCCAACAGCAATATCCATCTTCTTTGTTTTCAGGGAATTCAAGCCAAACCATTGCAACTCATGCCATCAATCATTATGTTATGCCCCCCTAACGACTAGACGATTTGATTGGCCTGATAGAAGTTTAATTTTTCGAGCTCACAAGCCAACGGAGAGTTGCTAGACTAGCCCTGGAAGTAAATGTAATTTGCTGCCGCTAGGGTGTGTCTAGATTTCTAAGCTACCAAAATGCACCAGAAATCACATCAAACAAATGAAAACATTTTTGGGGATGGACCCCCAAACCCCCCTTCCACATATGCGACAATTAGTGGGGAGCCCTTCATACGTGGGCCCAGGGCCCCGAAAGTTCATATGCCTGGTCCATACACCTGAGAACCACTGATGTACGTTTTTTTTATTGTACGGTATAATGAGCCAAACAAAAATTTCCGCAGCAAAATGTTGGTTGGCCCCACCAAATCTCCCTCCAAGGTTTTTTGAAAAGTTGGCAGCCCTGTGAAAGAACATGCGTAGCCTACTTTCTGAGCGCAAAAACGGTCAGCCTAAGATAAACGTAGCCTACCTCTGTCGTGGTGGCTATAGTTGCACCAGGTAGGTGAGATGTCCTGAAGTGCACGAACGTTTACCTTTTGGCGGTCTTCTGATTGTTGGCGTGCTAAAACGTTTTCCTATTGCATCCATAAACAATTTTCTTGCAGCAAACCGCGCAAAAGCAAACCCCTGGCACTTTAATTTCTTTACACCATGGCTTAGTTCTCCCCTGTTTCCAACAGCCGTCCATCTCCATTATTTTTTTAACTTTTGACACCTGCCTTCCTTTATCAACAACGCATCAATGACAGCTAGTGGCCTTGCCAAATAGACGCACACAAATCATGACGCTAATATGCGAGGTTCTGGTAGGCCTACTGGTTATGGTTTTGTGCTATAGATTAATAATAGCAAAGTTTTAAGTTGATTATTTTAATTGCATGGTTATTTTTTGTCAACATACACTCACAACCTACTGTCGTTAAAAGTGAGGCCTAAGCAAAATAGGCTACAAGGCTGTCTGTGCGTCACAAACACTACTGACCCCCTTACTCAACAGTTCGCGATGATGACAATATTATTATTATTTTATGTGAACACGCTCAGTCAAAACCTTCCGTCGCAAATTGTGATAAACATTGTTGTACATTTCATAACAGACGGGATAATAAATTGCATAGGCTACGTTTTATATTGCGAATGTTAATGTTAGTTGCATTGATTAAAAACTGTAACAATAATAGTAGGCCTACATCGGGTGACATAGCAGGCTATCTGTTCAAGTCATAGGTGACACCCAAAATGAATGACCTCCCCTGACAAGAGTTCGCGATAGTAAGAAATTGTCTACATTGATGCACGGAAAGAGCCTACGCTTCTCCGAATTCGCACATAGCTCACAATATCATATCCAAAAAAGTTAAACAGATTGGGCAACCTCATCAGCTGTCTCCATCGTGTCACTATAATCCAACTTTTATACCGTTAGTCCTCCAGACGTGTTCTTTTTTTTAAGCAAACGCCCCAGGCCAATGAGACAAGCGTGCAGCTACAACATAAACAAAGCGAAACTCATGGCTGACGAACTTTAATCCTTGATACAAAGAACTTTTGAGATGGCAATGTTCAGCTCTATTTACAAATGCTTTGCTTATGCATAGGGCATTTGCATACATTATCACTAACCTGAAGAAGAGCAGCAGCTCTGTGGAGGGGGACCTGGACAGGGCGAACCAGTTGAACCAGTTCTACAACAGGTTTGACTGCCCTGCTCCAGCTCCAATGGCGGTGACTCAGACCGGCTCTTGTTTATGCGTGCCTGCCCTACCCCCCAGCCTCCCAGTCTCTCCAGCTCTGCATCCGGTGACACCCAAATCGACCTAAGCCACCATCACCTTTTTTTTTTTTTAATTGTGTGTGTGTGTGTATTTATATCACAGTGTAATTATTGTGTAAACTGTGTAGTTATCCTACCATTACAACAATATTCAATTCAATTGAATATATACCACTAAATATCGGAAGGTGACCTTTTTTCTCCCTTTTCGTATGTCACTTAATATTAATTTCTGTACAAAACCAAGGCGGGAGATTTTTTTAGAAAGCATAATAGCACCCACCCCAGTGTAGCCTAGGCCTATCTAAATTATCGTTATAAAAAAATTACCTAGTACCTAGTGCGTGACTCAAAGAGCTGTAAACAGTGTTTTGAGACTGCGTGTAGCCTACAAAAAGCGCATGGAGATTTTAATTTTGCAAAGAGAAACTGTAACACAGCTAGTCTAAGTCTAACATTAACTTGTTTGAGTTTTCTCCCCAACGTTTTCTCTGGTAGTTCTTCACTGATCTGAGATAATGAGCGAACTACCTTAAGTAGCTAGCGTCTCGGGAGAATAAAAAAAAAAAAGTTTAAAAGTTTTCTAATATCGCTCCAGTGTAATGGTGGGCATGTTAAGTTAACCGTGGCATTACCTACACAGCAACCACATGGTCGCGTCAGGTGATCATAATAACATATAAAAGGATATAGTCCTTGATAAATAACCAGGCTATGAACTCATAAACAACAGCATTTTGTCACCGTTTGTCATTCACCGTGCTGTAAATACAGCATTAAGATGCTATGCTAAAGAGCTTGAGATTCGAGAACCTGCATGCTCATCCTGTCAGAAAATAGCAATTTGATCAGTGATCATGTATCATATCAGCGCAAGCTTGGTTTGAAACTGGTTTCTGGGGATGGGGTTTACACGATCCTTCACTGGGCTAGTGCCTGCTGTGTTAATATGACCCCTCAAATCTATATAGGTTCTCATGCATATTAGGCTAGCCAATGAAAAGGAATGCAACAAAAAAAAAACACTACTGCTCCTAACTGAAGAAACGTTTACGTTACTGTAAGGAAATTATTATTATCATTGTATAACCATTTGTGTAAGCAGAAATATTGTTGTGCTGAGTTCTAAGAACAGAGAGTTCAAGTTAATTGTTGTTGTGCTGAGTTCTAAGAACAGAGAGTAGTCTACAAGTTAAGTGTGCACCCAGAAAGACAGGAACTGCACCCTGTCTGTGTGTGTGTGTGTGTGTGGGTGAGATAAGAGTATGTCACAATTCCTTCCTATTTTCTGTGTGCATCTGTACAATAAAAGACACAGCTTTTGGGCTGCAGAGTCAGAGACTGATGGTGTGAGGAATTCTTCCTTACATTAGCAGGCTCTCCTCTTGGTACCAGAGTTTGTGGGCAAAGCCATACTATGTGTGGTTCTTGTATCTATATGTTGGGGTTAAATTCCTGACAGTTACCAACAATGTTAACAACAAACTCAGCTTTACTCGCGTAAACAAAGTTGGCTATATGCTTCTTATATAACGAACCAGCTAACCTTGTGATAACAAAATCTTTACCTTTTGTTTAGTTCACTGAAAGTTATCCACATATCAAGCGATTGAATACACAGTTATGGAGGAATTGTTTTGGGAAGCAGTTGCACTATATTCCACTTTTGCTGCCTTTAAGCCACTTAAATCCATAGCCTAGATGAGCATTGGCATAAGTTACAACTTGGCGTGATGGTAAGCTAAATGCCCAAGAAATATGGCAAGCCGTTCAGGACTTGCGTCTGTCAAAATGGCGTCTCCATGTGTAGATTTTGACTTCTTCGGAGTAAAAAATAGACGTCTGGGTGATTTGCTGCAATGCCAGAGCCTTTGTGCCAGAGTAGACACAGCATTGGCTGCTGGAAACAGGAAATGCAGCCGCTATAGTTGCAGCAGAAGAAACAAGATGCCAGAGCAATGTGCAGCATATTCCTGCTCAAATCGGCGGACCATTGCAAACAGGGCTCAGGGGATTACTTTTCACAAGTAAGATTTAACATTATCGTACTATTGGTTGTATTTTGTGAATGCAATATTACCAGAAAGTTGAAAAGGAGCAAGGATTTTTGTTATTACTGTATGTAAATCGTAGCCAGCTAGCTAGGCTACTTGCTAGGTGTTCAGGTGTTTTGAAATTGCAACACATTTCTACATAGCCTCATTGGGGCGAAATTATAATGTATTCTAACGTAAACTATTTGTCAGTAGGCCTACATACATTTTTGTAAATTGCTCAGCCATATCCCGCTATCATGGTTCTTATATTGTCAGGTTCCAGCCAATCCCATTACAGATAAATGAATACATTTATATTGCCATGCTTCCTAGTGACATTAATGCAAAAATATGAAGAAAATCAAATAGCGAGACACAAATATTGATATAAAGCCTGACCTAAAGCCATATGCAAACATTCACATCATGCAGATATGGGTACATCCTGAAAAAAAGGAATAGCATGTAGGCTATGGCCATTACAATGACCAATATATTATCTTAAATAAACTAGCTGAATAACACAGGTGACCACTTCTGCATAATTTCATGGAGTGCTGAAATGTCAACACATTTTTTAACATTTCTGAACTGTGAAATGTAGCATATGTTTTTTATGGTTGTGAACTTATTGCAATATCACCCTAACTATTCCACCTGTGTGTGCATGGTTATAATTCTGAAGTGCAAAAAATAGCTTAGGCTACAGCACAAATATTTCCATAAAAATAAGCAAGTCTGACCTCTGAATTTATTTTGAAAGTGCACCTGATTGATGCATTTAAAGTTAAAATATACAAACACTTCTTAAATTCTTACAAAACACCCACCCACTTTTTAAAATTGTTGGTTTGGACCCCCCTCACTTTTGCCGTGCGCGAAATACCAGTGCTGTTTTCAGCATCTGTTTAGTGCTTCATTGTCATTTTCATTGGATTCACGGTTTAGTTTGATATTTAATTTACTTTTGGACTGTTTGATTATATTGTTAAATGTTGGGACTGATGGGCACTGAAATCTGGGAGGTATTTGATGATCACTATTTACGTTCCATGTAGTTGAAAGAGGTCGGGATTTCAAACAAACCATCCGCTTTCATCGCTTCATTGAACATCTATGGTGCTGTAATGGAAACCTTATTATGAGCCAAGTAGCCTATTGAGTTATTTTTTAAATTATGCATGATTTACTTTTATTAATTTCGTAGGCTGGCTTTATTTTGTTATATAGAAGTATCTAAATAACCTGTTAAAATGTACCAGAATTCAGGAAATTGCATCTAGTCCAAATTTCTGGGGGAGGACCCCCATACCCCCTCTCTGAAATGTCCCACCCACTTTCACAATGCCTCCATGGTCCTAGTAGTAGGCTAGATCCCTTTGATACCAATGTTCATTTAACTCTGAGACCCTGGTCCCAAGGATGGATTACTGCACGGGCCTTCCGGGCCCAGACCCAGGGGCCAAGGTGTCAGGGGGCCCTGAAGCCCAAGCCTTTGCATGGAATCATTGCCTCAATATCAACACATCAGGATGTAGGCTATGAATCTGATTGAATTTAGTATTGGCCATCCCCAAAATGCTAGCCTGACGAGCCAGACCCACATTAAAACGTTAGCGAGTGCTCAGTCCGAGGGGGGATAATCGGTTGTCTTTCAAATTCCCTCTGCACGCAATAGGACAGCACTGGAGTCCCATCGTTTTTTCCCACCAGCGGAGCTAGTTGGCTAGTTCAAACTTTTGCCATCTCAAAACAAGCTTAACTCGTGTCACACTGTTGGCCAACAGCAATATCCATCTTCTTTGTTTTCAGGGAATTCAAGCCAAACCATTGCAACTCATGCCATCAATGATTATGTTATGCCCCCCTAACGACTAGACGATTTGATTGGCCTGATAGAAGTTTAATTTTTTAGAGCTCACAAGCCAGCGGAGAGTTGCTAGACTAGCCCTGGAAGTAAATGTAATTTGCTGCCGCTAGGGTGTGTCTAGATTTCTAAGCTACCAAATGCACCAGAAATCACATCAAACAAATGAAAACATTTTTGGGGATGGACCCCCAAACCCCCTTCCACATATCTGCGACAATTAGTGGGAGCCCTTCATCACGTGGGCCCAGGGCCCCGAAAGTTCATATGCCTGGTCCATACACCTGAGAACCACTGATGTCGTTTTTTTTTTGTATTATGCGGTATAATGAGCCAAACAAAAATTTCCGCAGCAAAATGTTGGTTGGCCCCACCAAATCTCCCTCAAGGTTTTTTGAAAAGTTGGCAGCCCTGTGAAAAAACATCGTGGCCTACTTTCTGAGCGCCAAAAGCGGTCAGCCTAAGATAAACGTAGCCTACCTCTGTAAGTGGTGGCTATAGTTGCACCAGGTAGGTGAGATGTCCTGAAGTGCCGCGAACGTTTACCTTTTGGCGGTCTTCTGATTGTTGGCGTGCTAAAACGTTTTTCTATTGCATCCATAAACAATTTTCTTGCAGCAAACCGGCAAAAAGCAAACCCTGGCACTTTAATTTCTTTACACCATGGCTTAGTTCTCCCCTGTTTCCAACAGCCGTCCATCTCCATTATTTTTTTAACTTTTGACACCTGCCTTCCTTTATCAACAACGCATCAATGACAGCTAGTGGCCTTGCCAAATAGAAGCGACACAAATCATGACGCTAATATCGCGGCGAGGTTCTGGTAGGCCTACTGGTTATGGTTTTGTGCTATAGATTAATAATAGCAAAGTTTTAAGTTGATTATTTTAATTGCATGGTTATTTTTGTCAACATACACTCACAACCTACTGTCGTTAAAAAGTGAGGCCTAAGCAAAATAGGCTACAAGGCTGTCTGTCGCGTCACAAACACTACTGACCCCCTTACTCAACAGTTCGCGATGATGACAATATTATTATTATTTTATGTGAACACGCTCAGTCAAAACCTTCCGTCGCAAATTGTGATAAACATTGTTGTACATTTCATAAACAGGCGGGATAATAAATTGCATAGGCTCGTTTTTATATTGCGAATGTTAATGTTAGTTGCATTGATTAAAAACTGTAACAATAATAGTAGGCCCTACATCGGGTGACATAGCAGGCTATCTGTTCAAGTCATAGGTGACACCCAAAATGAATGACCTCCCTGACAAGAGTTCGCGATAGTAAGAAATTGTCTACATTGATGCGGAAAGAAAGCCTAAAGCTTCTCGAATTTTTATAGCTCACAATATCATATCCAAAAAAAGTTAAACAGATTGGGCAACCTCATCAGCTGTCTCCATCGTGTCACTATAATCCAACTTTTATACCGTTAGTCCTCCAGACGTGTTCTTTTTTTTAAGCAGCGCCCCAGGCCAATGAGACAAGCGTGCAGCTACAACATAAACAAAGCGAAACTCATGGCTGGCCGAACTTTAATCCTTGATACAAAAAGAACTTTTTGAGATGGGCAATGTTCAGCTATATTTACAAATGCTTTGCTTATGCATAGGGCATTTGCATACATTATCACTAACCTGAAGAAGAGCAGCAGCTCTGTGGAGGGGGACCTGGACAGGGCGAACCAGTTGAACCAGTTCTACAACAGGTTTGACTGCCCTGCTCCAGCTCCAATGGCGGTGACTCAGACACGGCTCTTGTTTGCGTGCCTGCCCTACCCCCGCCTCCCAGTCTCTCCAGCTCTGCATCCCGGTGACACCCAACGACCTAAGCCACCATCACCTTTTTTTAATTGTGTGTGTGTTTGTATTTATATCACAGTGTAATTATTGTGTAAACTGTGTAGTTATCCTACCATTACAACAATATTCAATTCAATTGAATATATACCACTAAATATCGGAAGGTGACCTTTTTTTCTCCCTTTTACGTATGTGTCACTTAATATTAATTTCTGTACAAAACCAAGACGGGAGATTTTTTAGAAAACGCAATAGCACCCACCCCATAAGTGTAGCCTAGGCCTATCTAAATTATCGTTATAAAAAATTACCTAGTACCTAGTACGTGACTCAAGAGCTGTAAACAGTGTTTTTGAGACTGCGTGTAGCCTACAAAAGCGCATGGAGATTTTAATTTTGCAAAGAGAAACTGTAACACAGCTAGTCTAAGTCTAACATTAACTTGTTTGAGTTTTCTCCCCAACGTTTTCTCTGGTAGTTCTTCACTGATCTGAGATAATGAGCGAACTACCTTAAGTAGCTAGCTTCTTGGGAGAATAAAAAAAAAAAGTTTAAAAGTTTTCTAATATCTCTCCAGTGTAATGGTGGGCATGTTAAGTTAACCGTAGCATTACCTACACAGCAACCACATGGTGCGATGCGAGTGATCATAATAACATATAAAACGTGATATAGTCCTTGATAAATAACCAGGCTATGAACTCATAAACAACAGCATTTTGTCACCGTTTGTCATTCACCGTGCTGTAAATACAGCATTAAGATGCTATGCTAAAGAGCTTGAGATTTGAGAACCTGCATGCTCATCCTGTCAGAAAATAGCAATTTGATCAGTGATCATGCATCATATCAGCGCAAGCTTGGTTTGAAACTGGTTTCTGGGGATGGGGTTTACACAATCCTTCACTGGGCTAGTGCCTGCTGTGTTAATATGACCCCTCAAATCTATATAGGTTCTCATGCATATTAGGCTAGCCAATGAAAAGGAATGCAACAAAAAAAAAAACACTACTGCTCCTAACTGAAGAAACGTTTACGTTACTGTAAGGAAATTATTATTATCATTGTATAACCATTTGTGTAAGCAGAAATATTGTTGTGCTGAGTTCTAAGAACAGAGAGTTCAAGTTAAATGTTGTTGTGCTGAGTTCTAAGAACAGAGAGTTCAAGTTAAATGTTGTTGTGCTGAGTTCTAAGAACAGAGAGTAGTCTACAAGTTAAGTGTGCACCCAGACAGACAGGAACTGCACCCTGTCTGTGTGTGTGGGGTGAGATAAGAGTATGTCACAATGAAGTCGCTATTCCTTCCTGTTTTCTGTGTGCATCTGTACAATAAAAGACACAGCTTTTGGGCTGCAGAGTCAGAGACTGATGGTGTGAGGAATTCTTCCTTACATTAGCAGGCTCTCCTCTTGGTACCAGAGTTTGTGGGCAAAGCCATACTATGTGTGGTTCTTGTATCTATATGTTGGGGTTAAATTCCCTGACAGTTACCAACAATGTTAACAACAAACTCAGCTTTACTGCGGCAAACAAAGTTGGCTATATGCTTCGCCATATAACGAACCAGCTAGCCTTGTGATAACAAAATCTTTACCTTTTGTTTAGTTCACTGAAAGTTATCCACATATCAAACGATTGAATACACAGTTATGGAGGAATTGTTTTGGGGAAGCAGTTGCACTATATTCCACTTTTGCTGCCTTTAAGCCACTTAAATCCATAGCCTAGATGAGCATTGCGCATAAGTTACAACTTGACGTGATGGTAAAGCTAAATGCCCAAGAAATATGGCAAGCCGTTCAGGACTTAACGTCTGTCAAAATGACGTCTCCATGTGTAGATTTTTGACTTCTTCCGGAGTAAAAAATAGACGTCTGGGTGATTTGCTGCAATGCCAGAGCCTTTGTGCCAGAGTAGACACAGCATTGGCTGCTGGAAACAGGAAATGCAGCCGCTATAGTTGCAGCAGAAGAAACAAGATGCCAGAGCAATGTGCAGCATATTCCTGCTCAAATCGGGACCACCATTGCAAACAGGGCTCAGGGGATTACTTTTCACAAGTAAGATTTAACATTATCGTACTATTGGTTGTATTTTGTGAATGCAATATTACCAGAAAGTTGAAAAGGAGCAAGGATTTTTGTTATTACTGTATGTAAATCGTAGCCAGCTAGCTAGGCTACTTGCTAGGTGTTCAGGTGTTCACCCGGCTATGAACTGAGACTTGATAAGTCATATTCCATAACACTGACTTACATTACAACTGACACAAGAATGCTATTGTAGAAATGAATCAAATATTACTAGTATAACATTGGCCAGAATTTTACACAAGTGGCACAGACTGTAGCCTACTGTATTATCGGGCAGTTGCTACTTGTAGCTTAGCTAGTAATAAGTGTGTTGGTGGTAGCTTCACTATTTCCTGAATAAAGTAACTTTTTAATAGCTTAACTTCTTTATATGAAGTAGCTTGGCCAAACAAGCTACACTTTTGTCATGTGAAATTAGCACAATTTAAAGTAGCTTCCTATGTAGTGAACTAGCCTACTGCTGTGTTTGTGTTACTAAGCTTGCTACATTTGACTGGGGTGGTAGTTTTGTGTAGTAGGAATTTCTTTACATATACCTTCTAAATATATTTTTTAGAATTTTCTTAAAGCATTTCCATGATTCAACTGATAACAATAATATTTTTAACACAAAATAAAGGTCATTTATGAGATTAATTGCATTTTAAAAACAATATTTCTTTGTAAAACGCCTAAAGTTGATCATACCGTTTTCAAATTTAAGGATGTATTACTATAAATATATATTTAACCAAACACCACCATGTTATCTTGTCAGATGATTAGATATACTCTTTTTTTACAAAACATCCCATGTTTCGGTTGTGACAGCACATGTTCGGTAGTGACGGTAGTGTTTCGGTAGTGACTACAGACTGACTTTTTATATTTTGTGTTGATACAAAAAATCTTGTTTTTTAAAAGCTAAATGTCGGCAGGTATGCCATAACCAATCAGAAGAAAAACAATAAGAGTGCCATCTCCCTAAAAGGAAGTAGGTCTACTGCATGTACCATGGCACAGTACCACCATACGGATGAGCAAGCACATTTATGCAGAAGGCTTACACTTTTTTTACTCTTTAAATCAACAATTACCCAGGTACTCACACAAATGTGAAAGTGTGGAAAACAAAATGTGAAAGTATGTATGGAACTATTGTTGGAATGCTTGAAACCAGGCTTACACCAGTTTGCCTCGGCCCATAGCCAGCCTAAACTCTGACCCACTCGGTCAGACAGCCCAAGTAGTTAAGCAAATCCGCAGTTCAGTTTTTGTTTTTTTAAATGTAAGACAAGGTTTTTTCCCAAATTTCAACAATGAAAACAAAACGAGGGTCGAGGGGTGGTCCACTGTGTAGGAGGCCTGGACCATGACCCAGATCAGGAGTGAGGTTTAGGGGCTTTAGGAGTGTAACGGTAGGTGTGCAGTATGTTGGTAAACCTCCCTGCAGACGCTATAGAGTAGTGTTGCAGCCTGGGCTTTGCTTTGCTATTGCTAGCATGCTCGACTCTGATCCGAGGTGCTGCTGTTTGGCGGTTTGAGTCCGGACGAAGTGACAGGCTGAGCCACGTGGTTCAACACAACACAGATTACACAGGCAAACCATCGTCCCCAGGTGTATGGAGTATGTATGTGTCTGTGTACTGTCTACGCTCATGCACTTTGCTTCCTAACACCACGATAACATTCCAATGAATTTTAAAAATGCTAAGGACATTCATCCAAGCACACCAGCACAGGCTTTGAATTGCATTGCCAGGGACTTGTTGCTTAGGTCAGTGGTTCTTAACCGTTTTGACTGGCGACCCCCAAAAAACATTGGCCAAGCCTCGAGACCCCCTTCTCTCCAGCCAATGAAAGTTGGTTTCATTTTGGAAAATGTTGCAAGACTGGCATTGGAGGCAGAGGCAGAAACGGTATGCTATGTCAACATCAAAACCAAGCCTTTGATAATCTGATTTATTGTTTTCCAAAAAATAACTAGCACTCATCCAATGTATAACTGGCAGTTCTGTGGCAAGAAAAGGCTGCATAATGTTCTGTGACTGGTAAGCTTATGCAGAATCTTTGAAGTTATCGTTGCAAGAGGCGCAAATAGAGATTTGAGTTTGCGTAAACAAAGCATCCACATTCGGAGGAACATTATGGAAACACTGTGAATTGTAACCCTACATCTAGGGCTACTGAATATCCCAGTTTTTAAACATGTTGGTCTGAAAACCTTACCTGCAAATAATTTCGCGACCCCTCCCAAATTTTTGTCAACCCCCCTGGGGGTCCAGACCCCCAGTTCAAGAAACACTGGCTTAGGTCTTACCAGGCTGTTAGACTCCTGACAGTGCACCCTCAAAATAACCGAAATAATGCCCATTTAACTTTAGATCACATTGGTCAGTGGTGTTATAATTTTCTGTGGCATCAAAATAGCAATTTGTGATCATATGCCTGACCACACCTGTTTTTTTCATCAATACACCCGTGGTGTGCAAGGTCTGGCGGAATAATAATAAAATGTGCTGACCTAAAACTAGAAAAACAATTGTGAGTGTAAGATAGGGCCCTCAGTCTTCCTAACTAATGCTTCTGCAAAAATATGCATATGCTTTCTTAAATATTCTTGGTACTTCACTGAGTCATCCCTCAATATTTGTCTATATTTTATCAGTCTTTCTGCTCCACTTTTTCTTTTATGTTTAGACATGTTGGCAATTTGTTTCTATATTCATGGGTGTCATCAGGTCTCTTTCAGGTGTATACAAGATTCAAGAACCTAGATTGAATAGACCATATCTAACCATAGATTAGAATGCAGACTGCATGGTGCTTGACTAATACACCTGTGGAAAGGAACCTGATGAAACCCATGAATAGCACTAGCTTAATCATTGAAACAAAATTTTTATTTTAGGTTGTAGGCCTAATCTTAAATATCCTAAAATGCATTTTATTTATATAAATGTGCAATTGGAAATATCACTGATTTACCAAAATATAGGACCTAACGTTCCATTTAGTCACTACCAGAAACAATCTCGTCAAACCTAAAACTTCAATACATGTTTCGGGTTGTGACTGTTTTCGTAGTGACGAAAAAATATATTTTTGAGCCTATCTCAAAGATGCTAGTCAGCACATGGTTAGATAGCACAGTTCTGAACATTTATACACAAATAAAAACTAGATTTTCAAAAAAACAACTTGATTAATTGAAATAAATATGTGTTCGGTAGTGATGTTCTTAAATGTTCCAGCCTAATTTTGAGACTTTTGAATGCATTTACTCAAAAATGATTGGACTGATCTACTCACCATGTGGCCATGAGAGACAGAGGGATGCACACACACTTCCTGGTCCAAAATGGAGGGGTGTGGCTAAAATCATTACCATCCTATAGGATAAATCTTACAGTGTTTCGGTTGTGACATAAAAATGCGGGACAACATTTTTTACATAATGATTTATGATTTTTGAAAAAAATATGCAATAAATATATTTTTTCGATTGCTTTTGTCGTGGAAAAAATCACTAACTTTTAACTCTAACTTAGCACTCTGAACAAAAACCAGCGGAGAACGGTCTGAGATGAGAAGTGGCCGCTTGTGGCCTTTTATTCTAAGTCCTCCTGGGTACAGCTCTGAAAAAATGCACAGAGACTAAGTGTCGCCAGGCAGGAGTTCTTGAATGATGGATGTCCTCTGCAGCGGAGACTCCACCTACCCAGGCCTTGGGGAGAAGGTGCGACGCTCTGAGGATTTTCCTCTTGGGAAAGTTTTTTGTATGTTATCAAAACACCTCCTTTTTCGTTATGGCCAACCCTGGCCGGGTGTCTGCCTCCTATGTAAATGGCAGACCCCTTTGTAACCAATCGGTATACACTCAATAAATTATATTGGTGGATGAGCTCACCAAGCTGCCACAAAAATTATTAAATAATCCCTAGTAGGCCTGTGTCAATGTTCAGCACATGCATGACATCCCTCCCCCAGCTTCTGCCTGGCCACCTGGCTGCACATGAACTCTTCATGAACTTTACTACATATATCTCTCGGCTGCTGCCTGGCAACACATGACATCTTCAAAAAAAATCTGCCACACTGTCATTCCTAACTGCACATAGGCTGTAATCGTCTCAGCAGGGATATCCTGCCTGGGGGGCCGGCCTTGTGTGATACAAGGGGACTCTAGGGCCACTACGGCCTCGTCTTTGGACCGATCTGGCTGCCATCTTGCCGTCAACCAACCGCGTTTATTGATCTAAAAGCTAAATCATGATCATGGTAGGCATTTAATTTTGTCGTCACCAGAGCACCACCCACATACATCTCATTAACAATGCAGCTCATTTGCATGTTGTGAACTTGAAAATGAAAATGAAAATCGAAAATGGAAAATAAATCGCAAGCAGGTGTCACTTTTCATTTTATTTATCATTTTGGCATACATTGTGCGATTGTCAGGAAAAAAACAAAGTCAAAGTGAAGTTTGCATTTTCATTTTCCAACTAACATTTTCATTTTTTTGGCAGTAATATACCAGGATGGTAATGAAAATGAAATGACAAATAGACGTTTTCAATTTATTTTTTTTTTGTCACAAATGTATCGTGTTTATCAGGAAAATTAAAAAAGCCAAATGTATATATTTCATTTTATTTTAAATTTGGCAGGATAATTGCACTGACACTTTGAAAATTAAATGGCAAAATGAGTTTTTCATTTTAATTTCACTGTTTTCATTTTAATTTTATTAATGGCAGGAAAAACCCCCCATACCCAGCTCTCCACTATTTCAAGCAATGGGTTACTCCTTAGCAAACCATAACGAAACAGTGCTTCACCACATCTGTGGATTAACTAGCCACACAGTCAACTCAATGTAAGTAAGATAAACGAGGATGCTAATTGTTCTCAGCATTGCCAGCATTGTGTATAATATGATTGTCACTTGGAGGAGACATGTAGATAACTGAATCTTGAATTTCCTCTTGAGGATCAATAAAGTATCTATCTATCTATCTATAACTAACATTAGCATAATTAGCTAACCGCTGCTAACGTGCTAGCATCGTCACTTCAGGCTGTGCACAGTAGTGTAACATTTATTCACTATACATTAATAAGTCAAGTCAAGTCAAGTCAGTTTAATTGGTATAGCGCATTTAACATGCACAGAGTGCAAACCAAAGCGCTCCACATTTAAGACATTGTCATTGACACATACACTAACAAAGACAATAGCGGACGGAGCGTAATTATCGCCAGCGCACCCATTGACACCAAGACAGAACTACATTTAAGAAATAACAAACATAAAGATGCCGGACGGAGCGGGCGTGAGTAAGCCAGCGTACCTGTGACACCAAGACATACAAGACAGACAACAAACAAATTAATAAATAAAATATAAAAATAAAATTAGTCCAATTTCCAGCGGCTGAAAATGTCCAAGGGCAATGATGACTACGTGAAACTGCGCACAGCTGTGTCTCCACAACCGATGCAACACCCAACAAAGTTCTTTACACTCACTGGCAGTCTGGAGATAACGGAACGTTAGGCCTTGTTAGTCTGGAGATTACTGGAAGCAAACCAGTCCGAAGTCGCGGAGCGATCGGCGGCTTCGGGTGGACTGCTATAACAGCGACAGTTTGCTGGTTCTGTAATGCAGTTCTTCAACGTTAACGTTAACGTTAGTCTGTTCAATCCAGACTCCAGTTGGCATGGCAGCTCACAGGTCAGAAACAGCCCGGCGGCCCCGCAGATCCTCGGCGAGTAGCTCCAGCTACTGTCCCAAAATCCCCGACCAGACAGCGAAGTGCAGCACCGACTCACAGATGGATTTGAAGGATGTAAGAGGCCCAGGGCAAAAAGCTAGCCATAGTAAGCTCCCAATGGACAGACGCCAACAACACCAGCCGACTCGAAAGCAGCAAAAAGGACTAAGAGAATAACACGAAAACTATCAAAAATAACATAAATAAAGAGAGAAAACATTTAACTAGACAAATCAATACAAAAAATAAACATGACATAACATAAAATTACGAACATTACATAAAAACAAACAAAAACATGATGCCAGACGGAGCGGCGTGTCTCGCCAGCGTCCCCATATCCTAGCAACAATAAAGTTGAGTGGTTCTGCAATGTAGACTATGTTTCCGTTTTTGCAGTACCATGTCCCTTACATGACATGGCCCAGTGTCCTTGTAACATGCATGCAGCAAACCTAGATATGAATGTGATTTCAGCCCGACTTTCAACATTTCTTTCAAGAAGACAATTGTAAACCACAAAAGACCTGTAACGAGGGGTCTGGAATGTTGGTTACCTAGCAACCAAGACGCTGTCTATTGAAAAGGGAACTATTTTTTGATCGTAAGAACGATGTCGAAATTAACATTTTAAACAATAATGGGGTGTTTTCAGATTATTTTTAGTTTGTGGTAGATTTGTTGTATAAAAGCAATATAGCACTTTCGTGATCGGTGGATTGGTCATGCATATTCCCACCCGGGTGTTGTTTTTGGCAGAGCCACGGGCGGTGGGGAATATGACCAGCCCCACTCTCACTCCAGTCGAAAGTGGCACGCAGTCTATGAATGAGGGCGGTATATTCCTATTTCGCCCAGGGCAGGATTTCCTTCTGCCCGGCCCTGCGTTTAATAGGCCAGTCTTTTTTGTCCACCGAACTTCGATTTATGAGCGGTTACCTGGATTCTGAAATGGGCGTTGCAAAGAATGCTCCCAGGTTGTTTAAACAACTTGCCTGAACTCAGAGGACCCCGAAGTTCAGTTTACAAGATGGCTACTTCAAGCATCACTGCGTAAGTTAAAATTATGGTTTTATGCTATTTAAAGCACTTTGTTGTAACCAAATGAAGAAGTCGTATTACACACAGCACTGTATACTGTTACCTATAGGCATGTAAGCTACAGTATTTTTATGTGTCAAGTGCGTACCTAATAAGTTATTTTGTAGCTTGTGCCGTTAAAATTGTCTAGAGACGCTCCATGTTGCAATGTCAACAATGCCGAGCAGTAGCATACGTTACCGTTAACGTTAATCATAACGGCATATTCAGATATCAAACTGTGAAATATGTTTGGCAATATGTAATGAACATGTGTCTATATTTGATTAACGTTTAAACACAGAAAGATGCTATTGTTCAAGCATATTAGGCTAGTCACTAAAGGCCCATTCACACCAAGAGCGACAACGGTAACTATAAATATATCGTGCGTTAATTAATATGAATGACGACGTTCACACATAAACTAGGCCTATCTGTTATCGTTGTGAACGCTTTTATCGTTATGATTATAGTTATCGTTCTTGGTGTGAATAGGCCTTAAATGGGTGAATCCTTAATGTGCCTGGTTAGAGCAAAGCACTTCACCCACTCTGAACACAATGGAAACCTCTTCAGGGTTGTTATATGTGTAATAATTAGTTGAGACCTGAAACATAGGCCAAGGATTGACAAGCCAATTGTGGTCAGTACCATTACATGTTCATTCAAGCTAAATCATGGCTATAATGTAATTGCCGTGTATGTGTGTGTTTTAGTGTATTTAGGAGAGAACATGGACCTGTTCCTCAACTCACAGAGGACCCTGCGGTTCCCTGGTCCTCTGTACCAGCATAAAGCCGACCCCACAGTATTCTACTCTGATGGGGACCTATCCATCAAGGTCAACCTCGTTGAAGCTGGTATAATGGAAATAATGACCATAGTTTAATCATTAGAATAGCATTAGTAAGGATGTTAATAACCTTGTGCTTACTGGCATATTGCTTTTATGTGTTATATAGGCAGCTGCCCTGAGGCACCCTCTGCTGACGATCCCATAGCGCTGCCCATGCGGAAGCATGATTTTTTTACGAGGGAGCAAACCCTCTTCCTGGTGGACCTGATGAGGCTACATCTGGAGAGGGAGGGAGAGGGTCTCCCAAAATCTATGAGGGACCTCAACAGCCGGCTAAAGTTTGGCCGGAAGAATAAGAAGGAGCTGTGGGCAGATATGGCCTCAAAACTAACTGAACAATAAAAAGAAGCATTCTGCCCTGACAAGGTGGCCAGGAAGTGGTGCACCTTAGTGGAGGGGTATAAAAAGGTCAAAGATAATAACACCAGCACAGGGTAGGGCCCCATGCATTTCCAATTCTATAAAGAAATGGATGATCTGCTTGGCCCCAACATGATGTGGTGTTCCCTTTTGTAGGAACAAAAGATGGGGTGGATGTCCGAAGACAGGAAGCAGTGGTTTGCAGTGAAGCTGCCACTGCCACACTCACCACCTCCCACACCACTGTCTCTGCCACCACCTCACGCACATCAACACCTACTCTGCCCTACAAAGGCAAAAGACCTTAACTCGCCAGAGTGTGAAACTGAGAAAAATTACTTTAAAGTTTTTTTGTTGTCCAGCCAATTGTATGATAGGTAGGACACTGAAAATTTGCCAAGTAATTGTCATAATGAATACATGTATCTACATGGAAAAAAAATCAGCTCAAACTTGACCTTTGACACTTATTTGGAAGTTACTGTATTCTGCCTTTGCATTATCTGCTAAAACAATAATGGGTCATACAAAGGCAAAATAATCTTAACTTCTAATTTATTGACCATTTGGACTTTTATCACTCTATACAAACATTTATATGATAACAATGATAGCCTTAAGATAACATTTAGTGTGTTTTGTCTAGTAAGGCTTAATATTAGGCCTCCATCAACAGAATATTACAAAATACAAAATAATGAGAAGGCTACACTGGAACATTTTAAAACTTTATCGTTGTACTTAATTTAAGTAAAATAACACTTTAAGAGCCAGAAAACCAAAAAACAGCCACAACATGATCCAAGCCAATGCCATTGGAAACGTATGCAATTACAGGAATTTTGCTACTCATGGACACATAATAATTTACTGTCTGTGTCGTGCGGGCGGCGGAGGAGTCACACATTGATTGGATTTCTTTCTTGACAAATTAAAGGGACATCGACTTAAGGACATGCTGTGTAGTTTTGTTAGGTATGGGAGTCAAATATTTTGCAACCAACACTGTCTAGCTTTAGCTAATAGCTTACTCATAGCGACACTTAAAATTGAATGACAACATCCGAACAACGTTGCACTTTGATAGATTTTAGGCTAGCTAGCCTGCACATAATTATATTGCGAATGGGCTTGCTGAAAACTTGTGATGGATTTAAACAATGGATTTGTCTTCTCAGTGGATGTTGTTTTCCATGGATTTTTTTAAAGGTAAGCTGCGATCTAAGTTCCCATCTGCTGGGTTAGTTTGTGTGCGACATGTTCTCCTGGCCCGGGAGGGACGGGGAGGTGTATCGTGGCGCCCCCAACCCACTCGCTTTGTTTTCTGCCAGTGAGTGGACTTGCAGATTGGCAGGCAGCTAGTCACCCTGTATGGCACGAGAAAAACGTACTAGGCTACTAGTTAATAGTATCCAGGCTTTGAGACATTTATGGTGTCTTACAGTTGCCTGGCACAACATCTATCATGTAGGCTATTTGTGGATCAGGAACAGTCAACTAGCTAACTAGTTAATGCTAGATAGTAAAACAACCACTGCAACATTTTCTTTTCACTTTATTGAAGTGTGGCTGAAGTGCTTCAATTAGGCCTACATACAATACATAGGCATAAGACACTCTGCCTTTGTTTTACCCACCACCAATGTTAATATGGTTTGCTTTGCTGAAATTACGGTGCACTGTAACTTAATTCCAGCGTTCTATAGAGCCATTGAAACAAAGCTAAAGAACCACAACTGATGTTACGGGCTATGCCTTGGCTTACCCTCTGCTTTTTGAAGTTACGGCAAAAACAGCATCTTATTTTGATAAGAAAACAACAAAATTGACTCAAGATATTTGTCCACATGATAAAATTGATGCCCATTGTTCCAAAAATGACAAAAACTCATTTTTGATAAAATTGAAGTTACGGCCTTTTGCCTTTGCACGGCAGTACTGTCTCTGCCACCACCTCACGCACATCAACACCTACTGTCTCTGCCACCACCTCACGCACATCAACACCCAGCCCAACAACCAGCACAGCATACAACTCCAACCCACCAGAAACACCCTGTACCACCCCAAGAATGCCACGCAAGCGTCCAAGGGACGATGACCTCCTGACTTTCCTCCGGGAAACCGAAATGGCCAGCCAGCAACGCCACCAGGAGACCATGGCCCAGATGAGGACTTCCCAGCAGGGCTTTGAAAGCCTGATTACACGATTAATCGATAAATTCTGAGTGACATTTGATCCTCCCTCTATTTAATTATATTTGTTATTATTATATGTTATTATTTAATATAATTATATTTGTTTGTTAAGCTGTATATATATATATTTATTTTTTTTTATTTTTTTTTATTCAAAATCTTTAGTTTGTTAAGTGAAGTTGTGTGTGTGTATGTATGTATAATATATTTTGTTTCTTATTTAGTATTTTTTTATGGAAAATAAATATTTAATTGCTCAAAACCATACTGTGGGCTAGAAAATGGTGAAGCATTCAATTTAGGTAAAACATTATCATTAGTACACAGAATATAACAAGTAAACATCAATAACAACAGAAAGCGAATGCATTGTAAGAGTAAATATATTTAGAAGCTTTTCAACTGTAAAAATGAGTCTACTCATTGTGATCGTCCTGCCTTGGGCAGCCAGTCGGTGTTCTGGACATACGGCTGAAGCAGCGATACACATGTTGTATAAGAAACAAGCAGACATAATGATCATGACTATAATGTCAATGCGGGTGTTCTGAAGGTCACGTAGATGCCTCCATTTGCACTTCATTCTTCCAAAGGCATTCTCCAAAATAACCCTCCCCTGGCTGATCTTTGAGTTGTGCCTAAGGTCTTCCACCGTTAGAGCCCCATTGTCACGCCTTGGAGTCTTGATGAATGGGAAGGCATGGCCAATGTAGGCACTATCCCCAAGCAGACAGCGCTCCCCCATCTTCTGCCATTGTGTGAAGAATGTGGAACTCCTCAGCATTCTGGCATCATGCACCCTGCCTAGTGGTCCTGCAAAGATGTCAATGAAGCGGGCCCGGTCATCCACAATCCCCTGAAGGAGAACAGAATAGTATGCCTTGCGGTTCATATAATCCCCTCCTCTTATGGGTGGCCTCTGGACCCTGATGTGGCAGCCATCAATTGCCCCAATAACCCCATCAAGGCCACAGACACGGTGAAAGGCAGCAGCAGAGGCAGCTTTTTCACAAGCATTTGGCCAGGAGATAAAGGTGTTTCCTATGCCTGACATGATGGTCAGCACTTGGTGGATGATTCCATGCGCTGCTGACTGTGATACATCAAATTTGTCAGAAATCTCCCTGAAGCTATTCTGATTGGCCATATACCAGAGGAAGATTAGAACCTTCTTGGTATCAGGCACCGGAGTCCTTCCTTGAGTGTTGTCAGTGTGTAGGCCGTTCTCCTGTAACTTGGTCAAGAGGTACTCAAACTGGTGTTTTGAGATCCTCAAATGACAAGCAAAGGTGGCTTCACTCCAGTTGAGCATTATTTCCCACTCAGTTCCGTCTTGAGGATAATTTGAAGTCTGGGCCTAACACAATCCGATCAGTGCCCTGATGAAAGAGAAACCTAAAATTAATAAATGTTGTTTAAAATCTATTGCTTTGTTATATTGTTTTGTTTCTTAAGGCAGTAAAAAGGGGTTGATTGCGTATACTAGCAATAGATCTTAAGAACTTTACAGAATAGGCATTCTAAACTTATATAACATATAGGTAGACTCTAATTAAAGTGGGATATTCCATCATCCAGTTGAGGCTGCAAAATCAGGCAAGCCTATCAAAAAGAGCAGACTGGGGCACCTTTCTTTGTTGCAGGTTAACATTATCCGAGTAGCTTACAGCATTCGGCTTAGAAAACCTAGAATAAAGTTCTACTAATATCTTTCAACATCTTAGGTAGGCTGCATTTAAAAACTGCATCTTTAGTGAGTGTAATTGTCTACCCCCGTTCGTGTATCACGCTTGTTTTATTAATTGACTTCCCTTGTGTTTCCAGTGTAATGATGTCTCAGTGGATGAGTAGCCCAACTCCGCTTCTGCTATTTAACCTTTGATTGGACATCTGCATGTCGCAACAAGCGTTAGGCTACAATGTTACACATAAAAAGCCGTTACAAGTTAGGCCTACGTTACGTAGCAACGGAATTTTCACTTAAACAGCGGTTAAAACATTCATAAACTACTTTCAAATTCGCTGAAACATGTACTTACATTCTCCGTTTTCTATCATCTTCTTCCATATTTCGCTGATGAACCACATACTTGGATTGTAGCTCTCTGTACTCTTTCAGAGCTAATGCAAGAGCGACTTTCCTGGGGGCGTCCATCATTATCTCCGACTCGTCGTGTTGTGTACAAACAGAACGCAAAAAACAGCTGTTACCTGGGGCCTCATTACAGAAAGAATCCTAACTCCTCATCCTAATTTAAGTTAGGAAACCAAAGATAGGAAAAATCCTAACTTCCTATTACAGAAGCAGTGCCTAACCTAATGTCCGTTTCCTATCTTATCTGTGGCTTCCTATCTTATCTTTATTTTGGAAAATCCTAAATGTTCTATCAATCTGATTTTTCGACGGCTATCAACAGTTTGTCTTTTTCTGCACTTAGAATGTGCACGAGACTGATAGAACGCATAACTGTAACGACAAATGAGCTTAAAAGTTAACGTTAAAGCCTAACGAAAGCCTAAACGAAACAGCAAGCTACAGTCATGGCAGGTCCAGCTGATAAGAAGAGGAGGGCTTTTAATTTCAGCCAAGACGAGTTGGAGGCATTAGTTCAGGCGGTGGAAGACAGGAAACATTTATTGTTCGGGAAATTTTCAATGACCGTAACGTCGCAGTCTAAAGATAGACACTGGAAAGAGGTGGCGGACTCTGTCTCAGCGGTTTGTGGGATGCTGAGGACGGTGGAGAGTACAAAGAAAAAGTGGTCCTCTCTAGCAAGTGATGCTAAGATCAGGGGGGTCTTACAAAGGAGGGACCAAGCAAAGACGGGGGCTGGTTTGCCCGAAGTGAAGCCCCTAACCTCACTGGAGGAGAAGATCCTGGCCGTCATGGGTCAAGTTTACACCGAAGGTAAGTTGATTTCAGCACTAGCTTCCATCGCAAATTAGCCAGCTGCTAGCTTGGCAATCGCAACTAATGTTATTAAAGTTTGTCTTCAGTAAGACATATCATGTCTAAACGACAAGAACGCTAGCGCTAGGTTTAGGTTGGGCATATACCTAAAGAGTGGACCTCATAATTGGTATGAACTAATGTCAACTAGTGTCAGTGTGTCTACATTTTGGGGGCGGTGTAGCAGGCTACAGACGTCAGCTATCTAGTGCTACGATGTAACGTTAACGATGATAATCTAAAATGTAGCAGCGTAACGGCTACCTGGAGGAGTGGCAACATAGTAACCCTAGAATAGGGCCACCAGAAGCTACATGTTACTTGTGTCGAACCAGACAAAATACAGTCTATGTAGGCCTAGAGCTATGTAGACAGCAAAAGAAAAGCCAACGCTGACAACTCCCTAACGTGAAATCATTTGTGTATCATAGGCATTGCAACCGGCACGGAGGTGGGACTGGATGAGCTGTGTGAGCAGAGAAGTGGCGAGGTGTGTCAGTCGACATCGTCTGACCCTGAATCGAGAAGGGTCATATTAACGCTGATGGATTCAGAGTGTGACACTATGAATCTGCCACCAGCAATTGTCATCCCATCACCTGGTAAGTCGAATTCAACGTTGATGGTAATTTAAAATAAATAGGCTATGAGGTGCATTTTTACAATGATGCTGTCTCAACTGTATGCTACTCCATATGAACAGTTAAGGTATGTACTGTAATGTCCCGTTTAGTCTATGCTGTTCAAGGAAAGGTGCCTAGATTCTGAATCTAAGATTCACAGTTTTAATTCTTCCCTACAGCTAAAAAGAAGAAGCACATAGGCCTACAAGAGGAGCTTCTGGAGTTGGAGAAGGAGAATCTGCTGGTAATGAGAGAAAAAGTAAATATTGATAAGGAGAGACTGCAATTCGAATTTATGAAGGAGTATTTAAAAAATTGAGGGAACAACATTGTCGATCTCTCTGAACTATATAAAAAAAATGCACACTTATTTAAATGTATTTATTTAATATTGTCAAAAATAAATATTTTAAATCAAACTGCAATGTTTTGTCTTTAATTATCTTGTAAAATAGTTAAAAGTTCTGCCAGTCTGTGCACCATCATGTAGGCCTATGCCATCATGGCCTTCCTCCACATCTTCAACCGGGATGTTTTCAGGGTCCGGGAGATTAGCCATCCTGCATATGTTGTGCAGCACAGCAGTGGCCTTCACAAACATCACCACTCTCTCAGGGGAATACTGAAGATATCCCCCACTCTTATCATGGCATCTCCATCTACAACAACATAAATTAACCAGCACTGCACCAATTAACCAGTTAGTTTGTATTGACATCATGGTAGCAGGCTTTAATTTTTGGTATGATGTTATAGTCCATATTAATATTAAATCATATTAAACTTATACATTTGCTACATTGCTTTTGAAGTGTATAGTTTAACACTAGCTTCTTCTTCAGGGTTACTACACACTCCTTATCTACACTATTGAATGCATCAAAGCAGTATGTCTCACCTTCCTTTCCATATACCATAACGCCTCTCCCTGGCGGCTCACGGCACCTTTTATTGTGCCACATTATACTTCCTCTCTGCCTCTGTCTGCTCATTCATGACTGGTGTCATTAGGTAGGGTTTCAAGGGGTATCCCGAGTCTCCCAAAAGCCATCCACTTGCCCTGCCCTCACCCAGGTAAGCATTGATATCACTGTAAATGGGCACATTTCATATTTTAAATAGTATTTGAGTGAAGCCTATAATGAAGTCTGTAAAACAATAATTTATGTTAGTGTCAAGGACCTACCTGGTGTTGAATATGAATGAATCGTGGATGGATCCAGGCCACTTTGCCAACAAATGCCGTATAACCATATTTTGGTCCCCTATGGCCTGAACGTTTATGGCATGGTATCCTTTATGGCACACGATTATGCCCGCTCACTTGGGCCACTTGGAGCTTTGATTGGAAAAAGTGACCCATCAATAAAGCCCAACTACCCCTGGCATTCCACTCAGTTGTAAAACTCCTCCTTTATCTGCAGAAGCTCTTCTCCACGCAAACTGAATATAATTTGGTGCCAGATTGCAGATGGCTTTGGTGACTTCCATGAGGTTGCGTGAAATACACGGCTGTGACACGAAGACAGGCTTGCAACCTCAGTCTGGAAGTCACCCTTGGCAAAAAAAAAATGAGCATTTGTTACCTGCACCGCGCACTGGCAAGGCTCCATGTCTCCTTGTAGGCCTCTCCAGAACTGGGCGTAGTTCTTCCACCAAATTAAAAATGAAATGTCTTGGCAGACGATAAAATGAAATTAAAACACGGTCTGGAAAATTTAACACATCATTATCGCGGTCTAAGTAGCCTTTCTGCCATTACATTTCTGTTAATGTGTTCATCTTCATTGTCAAAGATACCTACAACCAGTGCTGCTGCCATATTTTTTTCAGTTAGTGACAGTTATTTTGATTTAGGACAGGGTGAATGGCAACCTAATTTAGGCATCCTAAGTTAGAATTTCCTAACTTAGGATGATTCTGTAATCGCTAAATTCCTATCTTAAGATAAGATAGGATCTCATCCTAAGTTAAGTTAGGAAACCTGCTTCTGTAATACCAAAACCTCTAAATGCCTTCCCCAACTTGGGATAGGATTTCAGAGTTAGGAAGTTTCTGTAATGAGGCCCCTGTTTTCCGATACAGACGTGACGTCACTATCGAGATGCAAGTCGCGATTAGAAGACAAAAAGAACGGCCCATAAGACTAACGCGGAAGTTTGTGAATTAACACCTGTTGGGCTTACTGGTGTGCCGTTTTGGCTAACATAAATCACAATGGTTTTGATATTTGGTGCTCTTATTTCCGTGCTTTTGACAGGGTTAGACTTTTGTGAGTGTTTATTGTATTCGTGCCATGGCAGCTTCATCGATTGAATTGTTGCGATCGAATCGATTTGTTTGCGGTTTATTCCAAACTGACATACTTATTTTGCTTTACAGCTGTTATCTCTCAGCCTATACATGAGGTTCGTTGGTTGCCATGCGAGTTTATTGACGAACATGTTGTGATCGTCCAGGAACTAGTTCAAGGGAAGAAGATGAACGTATCGGAACCAAAATATCAACTTCGAAATGCTGGACTGCAGTTTGGCAAGCCCGGAGACAGTCCAGTGCATTCGGAGTTATTAACCTTCCTTGTCACAGGTTAGTCTGTTCAACATAAAGTGTCGACTCCTTGTCTTAATGTGTGTAGGCTACAACTACGCCAGTGGTCCCCAAACTTTTTCTTCCGAGGGCCAGCTCACTATGTTCTATGTATATAAATTCACCGATTGGGTTAAATGCAGACCAAATTTCCCTCACGGGATCAAAAAAGTATATATACTTATATTTACTTATTTAAATAAATACTTTTTTCACACTATGAGCTAGAAATCACTATACGTTCTTTGAAGCTGCTCATTAGACATTTGGTCATGACACTGCAATTATGGGTTTCTTACCAGGTGATAAAACTTGCAGCAGTACAGACAAGGTAGACCAGTTCTATACTTAGTGCAATGAAATCCAGCCCTCGGCGCTCTCGTCGTTGCCTGCTACGCGGCGTTGCTATGCCTACCCCGCTCTGCTGCAATTCATCACGGGTAACGTTGTGCGGAAGCAGTGGCGGAGCTAGACTTTTATCCTTGGGGTGGCCAGAGGGTGGCCAAAGCTATTTCAGGGGGTCCACAGACTACGACAATGAATGTTCAAGAAACACAATCAATTGCAATCAAAATCTGTAAATGTTGAAATGTTTTCATGAAGTACATCTTAAGCACACAGGAGAAGATTTGTGTATAAAATCTACAGTTTATTAACAATGTTAATACAAAACGTACAATATGTAAATAAATAATAATAATAAAAAACAAATTCAAAACAATTTGACCTCATTTTGACATGAACTGATATTACATGATTTTTTAACCATGACCAGAGGAACAGTCTGATTACCAAACTAAACTTGTAGAACAGTGTAGGGCCTAGTCATGACAGTAATTAAGTCCCAGATGTGATTCTTTTCAGGATTCTGTCACATAGTGTTTGCTTCTTAAATTGTGCACTTCAACTTAGACAGACAGACAGACACACACACACACACACAAAGCTGGGCACACTAGGAAGAATCACTAAATGAACCATACTCTCACACCTAGGAGAAAGCCATGGGCCCCAACTCAAGATGCAGTGTGAAAAAAAGACACCCACATAGCACCCCAAACCTAACACAGAAACACACACAGACAGACAGCCAGACACTCACACAGCACCCCAAAACTAACAAAGACACAAATGATTACTTTCTCCTCACTGAGTCAGAAGTGTAGACCACTTGTCAGTCCAACGGCAATCTGAGCAGAGAAAGAGACAAAGAAATCAGAGCATTGTTCAAGGTACTTTCCAAATTCCAGCAAAGCCAAAATAGCTTAAGTACAAGTGTGAGAACTTCACAATTTCCAAATATTAGGTCCAATGAAAGCTGATATGGTTGCCCGTCAGATCTGGTTGGGATTTAGAACTTGGTTTGGGAGGAAAACACCCCTGTTCTCTGCTGTACTATTTTATGCACGGATATAAGTTTAATGACATATTAAATGCTTTCATTTTTGAGATACTTCATCAGTTACAGTTTTGTAAATGTATGTATGTAAATAAATAATAATAATAAAAAAAACATAATTTCAAAACAATCTGACCCCATTTTGACATGAACTGACATGACATTAAGTAGTGCAGTTTGTTTTAACCATGACCAGAGGAACAATCTGATTACCAAACTAAACTTGTAGAACAGTGTGTAGGGCCTAGTCATGGCAGTAATTAAGTGACAAACTATCTTAACACAAGTTCAGAAGAGGTTGGCTGCAAAGATTATGCAGACTGTTATGATTAAATGACACAAGCGCCGATTATCAGAATCATATGCCAGGCGGCTTTAGGCCAGCGATCCTCACTATTTTTTTTCACAAGAGCCACATTGGCAGTGCAAGATCAAAAGGAGAGCCACTTTTATGACCACATACTAAGTCACCTTTGCAAATGTGCATTTCTACATATAAATTGAGATCCCACAAAAAGAAATAACACAGCCATACATTTTCATTTAAGACCAAATTTACTTTAACACTGGGATGAGAGGAAGCTGACATGCATGTCCTTGACTTTCTTCATGTTGTATTTGTAGTATTAGTAGTAGCAGGTTTAACAATACCTCCCTTTAGGAAACACCATTAAGGCTTAATAACTTCCTTTTCACCTTCATTATTTAGGTGAAGAGAGAAGTATAATTCAGATGTTTATGCGTTTTGTAGTTCAGTATTGTATGTTTATGAAGCACAAATGCATTGGCTGTGTTGCCACATAGCCTACAGTGGGTCCCATTTAGAAGTGGCCACTTCATCCGCACTTTCAGTGATTCACGCAGCTGCGTTAAATGTATTACAACTTATCGCCATGAAGTGGCAGTTTAAGTCCGCTGTAGCATTGCCAGTAAACGGCAGCAGATTTCATTCAAAGGCGTTGCAAGTGGCAGTGAGATACTGTAAGTAGAACGAAACTAAAGATCACCTCGTTGAAGTCATACAGTAGACTAGACTGTCTGTTCTTTGGTCTTGGATTTTGAGAAAGAAGTTTCTAAATAGATGCGACTCATACTCCTTATAGTCCTGAAAACACGGTATGTATATGGCTATGCTACATAACAATCTGATGTGAAATGCATGTTGGCTGATACTAACAGTTAGCTGCTACTGGCGACATGAGATGTAGCTAGGCTACTAACGTAATGTTAACGTTACCTTGATAGGCTACTCGTGGCTTGTAGGGGAACATATCACAGAAAAAATTAAACTACAGAAACGCGTTCTCCTAACTTAACATAAAAGTGACTTTAAACAATGATTATTTACAAAAGAAAACTTACCTTAGAACGTGTATTTCACTGTCCGTCAAGTAGGCTGCTGCTGTCCTGTGCAAAAAATCCTCCCTGTCGCAATATTCTCTGTGAGCGAGTAGTGTGAAACTAGCGACAGTAAAGAAAATTCCAATATGGCCGCCATTCGCGAATCATTCAAAATAAAAGTCAATGAAAAAGTAATGAATATGTTTAAAAAATATTAATTTAAAACTGTATTGTGTTACCAAAGGGAAAGTAAATTTAGAAAATAATTAAATAAGACATTTAAATCGAAAAATACACATTAGAATGCTGCTATATTTTTTCAACGTCAATATAATTAAACTGTGTGGATGTAAAAAACAATAAGTTGTGCATATGTAAAGGGGGTGAAATGGAATCCTTATAACATGTACTTTCAGAATATATATAGATATTTATACCAAGTTCGCCTTTGTAGGTACCAGGCCATACTAAGTGTGTACGAAATCATATACTATGTCTACCATTGACATACACTGTTGAACTTCAAATTGTGTGGCTGTGAAAACAATAAGTTGTGCATATGTAAAAGGGGGGTGAAATGGAATCCTTATAACATGTACTTTCAGAATATATATAGATATTTATACCAAGTTCCGCCTTTGTGAGTGCCAGCCCATACTAAACTCTGTACCGAGTCAAATACTATGTCTGCCATTGACATACACTGTTGAACTTCAAATTGTGTGGCTGTAGAAAACAATAAGTTGTGCATATGTAAAAGTGGGGTGAAATGGAATCCTTATAACATGTACTTTCAGAATATTTATAGATATGTATACCAAGAAGCCAGGATGCTATCAGAGAATGTCTAATAAGGAGAGAACCATAGACATAATATACATAGGCAAGCATCGACCGATACTCCTTACTAACGCTGGCCGAGATTTGGAGCCGCCATCTTGGACCGGTCATCCCTCCCACTCAGTGTAATCTGTTTGGCCGGTGAGATGAGCTGTCAAGCCTTAATTAATCATATCTCACTGAATACCGAACAGATTCTCCATAGCGTTTTTGCTGCAAAAGTCATACATGTAGCTATGATACAGGACACACGATTTAGGTGTATTTTAATATTCATAGTGGGTTTAACAGTGATAGAATATTCTATTCATCAAAACTGGGAACATAATCCATGTTTGACAGCATAGACAAAACTAGTTTGATACAAGTTTAAGGAGTTAAATATAGTTCACAGTTGACAGAAAAGTTCCATCAACAGCATTATTCACAGTCCACAGAAAGGTTCCATAAACATTTAAGTGAGATCAGTGCCATTCAGACATCTGAGGGGTATTCCAAGTAGGCCTATGTGGTTTAGTGACAAACTTGGGTAAATTGACTCAGAATAAGTTGTAAACCTCCCAGTAGAAAAGCTGTATGATACAGGAAACATGGTTGTGTGTATTTTAATATTCATAGTGGGCTTAACAGTAATAGAATATTCTGATATATGATATATTTATAAAGTGATGACATCAATATAAAAACTGGGAACATAACTAATCCACGTTTGACAGCATAGACAAAAACTGGTTTGATGCAAGTTTTAATGAGTTAAATTTACAGAAAAAA